>NC_053390.1:2129793-2287428 GCF_905171765.1 Bufo bufo
GTTGGGAGGGGAGAAATGTGACAAACTGAACCATCACTGGGGCTGCTGGAGAACCCTGGAGTTTCTCTGCCTGTGACCACCATGTGTCGTTCCACATGGGGTCACGGCATCTGCTTGTCTGCCTCTTTGGGCAGCTCTGCCTGTGACTTTCATGCATCTGTTCTGCATAGTGTCCAGGCATCTGCTTGTGTTCTTGTTGCCATTTGCCAGTCCTTATGTTTGTGTGGACCGCTGGTGCTTGTACCGTCAGTCTCTGCTGGTAAGTGGCCAAGTGCACCGGGACAGTCCTGGAGGTGCTACCAGTGAGTCTCTGCTCTCTGGGTTTGGCCCCAAGTCAAACCAGTGCACTTGGTCCAGTGGTATTCCCTTACCTGCTGGTCCAGTTTCCTGCCATGTCTAGATATCTGTGAATAAACAATTTGTTAGTCTTTGCCTTGTCTGATTTCTTGCCTGTGATATGCTCTAGGGGTCCGTATGACTCTCGCTAGAACATGACAAAGCCACACCATGTGCACTCTCTGCTGAGACCGAAGATTCAGACCTAAAATAACCGCACACTAGTAATATGAATCTAAGGTGTAGAAAAATATCAAATAAAAAATACAATGAATAAAAAACAATGGAAGTGAAACATGACATATAAAAACTTGTCTGTCCAGGCGTGTGGTTGGTTTCCTTGGATGTGCTTTTAGCTTGTGGCCAGATGACTAAGATAAGCTCTTAGCGTGAGGTTAGGTACCTTTAATGAGCTCTTAGGCCTCTTTCAGACGGGCGTTGCGGGAAAATGTGCGGGTGCGTTACGGGATCCGCGCGAGTGCAAAACATTGCAATGCGTTTTGCACTCGCGTGAGAAAAATCGCACGTGTTTGGTACCCAAACCCGAATTTCTTCACAGAAGTTCGGGCTTGGGATCGGTGTTTTATAACATGGTTATAAGGGAAAATAATAGCATTCTGAATACAGAATGCTTAGTACAATAGCGCTGGAGGGGTTAAAAAAAAATAAAAAAATAATTTAACTCACCTTAGTCCACTTGATCGCGAAGCCCGGCTTCTCTTCTGTCTTAATCTGATCTCTGTGGAGCAACAGGACCTGTGGTGAGCATTCATTGCAGGAACAGGACCCGTGGTGTCGTCACTCCAGTCATCACATGATCCATCACCATGGTAAAAGGTCATGTGATGGATCATGTGATGACCGGAGTGACGTCACTACAGGTCCTATTGCTGCACAGAGATCAGATGAAGACAGAAGGAGATGCCGGCAGCGCGATCAAGTGGACTAAGGTGAGTTAAATTATAATTATTATTTTTTTAACCCCTCCAGCGCTATTGTACTAAGCGTTTTATATTCAGAATGCTATTATTTTCCCGTGTAACCATGTTATAAGGGAAAATAATAATGATCGGGTCTCCATCCCGATCGTCTCCTAGCAACCGTGCGTGAAAATCGCACCGCATCCGCACTTGCTTGCGATTTTTCACGCAACCCCATTCACTTCTATGGGGCCTGCGTTACGTGAAAAACGCACAAAGACGAGCATGCTGCGATCTTCACGCAACGCACAAGTGATGCGTGAAAATCACCGCTTATGTGAACAGCCCCATAGAAATGAATGGGTCGACATTCAGTGCGGGTGCAATGCGTTCACCTCCCGCATCGCATCCGCGCGGAATACTCGCCCGTGTGAAAGGGGCCTTAGGGCAGACAACCTTATCCATTTTTGCAGTCTGGAAATTGCGGATCCGCAGAACCTGGATACCAGGAGTGTGCGTTCTGCATTTTGTGGAACGGGACAGCCAACCCTATGATGCCTATTCTTGTCTGCAATTATAGACCTGTTCTTTTTTGTTGGGCCTTGGAATGGAAGTACAGATGCATTGGAAATTGGAATTAATGGGTCCATCAATTTTGCGGAACGGATGCGATCTCAAATATATGGTCGTGTGATTGGGCCTTTAGTATGTGTTAAGTTTCCTTGGATGTGCACTTCACATATGGTTAGCTTCCATGAATGTGCTCTTAGCATGATGTTGGTGTGACGGACTGAACCATCACTGGGGCTGCTGGAGAAGCCTGAGGGCCAGCCTCCTTCCTACAGACTATGGACCCAGAACTATGGAGACCCCCTCAGACCTTTTGGGGTTACAAGGAACTATGAACCCTGATTTATGTGTGTAATTGATATGACACATATTTCCTATTGCCCATTAAAAAGGCATGGTGTGGATTCAGCAACACAAAAAGGGTTAACTCTGCACTGAGACTCCCACTGATTGTGTTAGTGATGGGATTAAGATAGCTGACTTTAGGAGCAGCCGACTCCTAGATGAGTAGATCACCCTATGATACACTCAGGAGATAATCCATCACATGTGTCTCCTCTCTCCCTATTCATTCATTATTGGGGGGGGGGAGATGTCTGTTTGCATGTTGTTCATGGTTGATTGCGTTATGTCGTTAGACTTCTTGAACTGTATATAAACTGAGTTGATCTTCAATAAGGAGAGTTCCTGTTTACATAGAGTCTCATCTTATGTGTGGGGGAACAGCTATATTTACTCTGGGGATTGCTATCGGTATTATACTCCCCTGGGATTACAACACGGTTCTACCCACTAGAAGTTGGATCCTGCTCTTGGGCCCAGGGTGGGTGGAAGACGACGAGACCTCAACCAAGCTGTGGCGGTTTGTGGGGTCGGCAGTGATTACGGTGTTAAGTGGAGTGCTTGGAGCCCTCAGGAAGCACTAGGAGCATCCATCAACGGAGGTACCCAGTCGGGGTGCCAGGAGATCCGTTACAGTTGGTATCCTTGGATGCACATCAAGAGGCATATGGCCCAATTGTGCCGCTCTCCATTCTACATAGGTTCAAGGAATCCTTGTAAGTATGGATGCTATTACGGATATTTTCTATTGCCCAAGATTAGATCATTTACTATTACTCGGCAGGCCACCATCACCCTGCAGTGGAAGACACATTCTAGACTTCTACCTGTGATCTCTAGATGACTTCCGATGTCTACCCATCCCTTATAGGTACTTCAAGCCATTATTTACCAATCTGTAACCTGCAGGGGAAAACAGGCAATTAGACAGATTCTAGACTGCTACCCATGACCTGTAGATGACTTCCGAAGTCTACCGATCCCTTAGAGTTACATCAAGCCATGCTTTACCCACCAGCACCCTGCAGTGGAAGACACATTCTAGACTTGTAGATGACTTCCGATGTCCGCCCATCCCTTACAGTTACATCAAGCCATTATTTACCCACCAGCACCCTGCAGGGGAAGACTGGTAATTAGACAGATTCTAGACTGCTACCCGTGACCTCTAGATAATTTCCAATGTCCACTTATCCCTTATAATCACATCAAGCCAAGCTTTACCAACCAGCAATCACCTTGTTTTCCTTGTCTCATAGTTTCTTGAAATATTCTATGTGCTGCAGGACTTCACACTTGGAATGAGGTAGGACTAGAGCCTCAAAGTTCTGACTAGTGACCCCCTCAGATTAAGCCACCACCATAAGCCAGCGAGGAAGCGGAGGAGAGAAGTTGTACTGTGCGCAATAGTGCCACACAATGCTCTTGGATCTGGTGACTACAGCTGGTGTCACACATGGTAGATGTACTGCAGGATGCATGGCAGAGATACCAGACCTGGCCGATACTGTGCATGAGATGAAATCACAAAGATTGAGGTCCTGCCAGCAACTAGATCCGGCAGATTAGTGGAGATTACTGGT
Organism: Bufo bufo; assembly: GCF_905171765.1. Taxonomy (NCBI): domain Eukaryota; kingdom Metazoa; phylum Chordata; class Amphibia; order Anura; family Bufonidae; genus Bufo; species Bufo bufo. The sequence continues at coordinate 2,133,545 of NC_053390.1, forward strand.
GAGTCCTCCTGGGAGGGGGACTGTGTGGTGAGAATCTGCCATTGTCAAAGTGCTGTAAACAGAGATTTATCTATGAGAGATTATCCCAAATCCTGTAAGGCACTGCCTGGCAATCCGCCACTTTCCTCTCTGTTACTGACAGAATAATACTGTACCTCCTGTGACACAGTGAGCGGTTGTGTCTGGCAAGGCAGGTATTTTCCTCCCAGCATGTGCGGCTGGGCTGGTTTCCAGCCAGGTGAGGTCAAATACCGGACAGGAGTTTAAGTGCCGATCCGGGTTTTGGCAGCACCTGGCTGTCCATAAATAGGCAGCTGGGCTCAGCAGAGATGTCTCTGTTTTTGGGATCTGAGGCTTTGTGCCGTGCTGGAGGGCTGAGAGCCACACGCTGGGAAACAGGCCCCCTAAAGCCTTCTGTGGACTACTGGAGGCAGAACCAGCAAGGTGACTTGTGTTATATGAACTTTCCATTGTGTGTGAATTAACACCAAGACTGCAAAGTTAGTGCTGTTCTGTGCAATTGCCTCAAGTGTGAATAATCACTGAAGTTTTGAGTTAAGAACTTGTATCTTACCTCTGTACTGCGCCCGCTTACCCTATCTACCAGAGCGAAACCCCACATGCAATGTGCCGGTCCCCAGGAGAGAAAGCATGAGGTTCACGGTGGGCCGATGGGTGCAACAGTTCATTGGTACTCACGGTTAGCAGACGCCTCCCATGGGCCAGCAGTGCAGTGAAGGGGAGAACAGCACTGGATTCTCCGGGGCATACTCGGTTACGGGGACACCGGCCAGGTCGTGATCGAGGTGCCCTTGATGGTGATTGAATTTTCTGGGTGCTTGTGCAGCTGGGCCCCTGAACTAGGTAAATGTTGTGACGCCAGTACCTTGGTGGTGCAAAATGATGAGAGTGGTTGTAGTATGGAGATGGAAGAATGAGACAGGTTTGAATCCAACTAAGAACTTTACTGTAAGCAGGGTCTTGACAGCAATTTACATCCAGATATAAACAGTCTCTTATGTATATGGAGGTTGGATGCTGTAAGTCCAGGTAACAGGCTGTACATGTGGCTATGTCTCAGGCTATGGAAGGAGGTTGTGTGCTCACTGGTATTTAGTCCTGAATCTGGTCCTGGTCTCAGAGATGGTGGTTTTAGGATCCTTATCTTCTACTTCAGTGTTGCTCCAGATGGCCTTTCTGTACTTGTAATAATAAACGGTGAGGCTGCCGGAAGCTGACAAACCTTCACCTTGGTACAAAGGCGCCTGAAGCCTAGTATAATGGCGATTGTCCTCCTCGGTCTTTATATAGAAAATAATCTTTCACTGGCCCCCCGGAAGGGTGAACCATAGAAGCAAGGTCCCACCTTTTGCCTATTCCTCGGCTTTGATAACTGAGATAGGTCTGGGCTCCTCTGGGCCGGGGAGCTCCAGAGACCTGAGATGAGGGGGTCCTCTCCTTCTGCTACATCTCACCAACCACTCTAGACTCACTAACTAGGCCTGAACTGAGGTATATATACTGCGGTGCTATCCCCATCTAGTGGTGGAACATGTGTAGTGCACCTGACAGCCTGGGAACAGGGATCTTTATACAAAAGTGCAATTCAACATGATACAACATATAATATAACAAGATTTGCAGTGTCCACGTATACTAGTGGGACGCTGCACACACTCCATACACTGACTGAATAGTACTGTACCTCCATACACTGACTGAATAATACCTCCATACACTGACTGAATAATACTGTACCTCCATACACTGACTGAATAATACTGTACCTCCGTAAACTGACAGAAGGTGGTGTGTTCCCTCAGGATGGAATGAACCAGCACTTAAGAGTCAGTTCAGGTCAGGTCTGTCTGATAACTTAAAGGATCTTCTAGTGAGTTATCAGCTTCCAGAGACTCTAGAGGAGATGATGACCCTTGTAGTCCGACTTGACCGACGTGTTAGAGAAAGACGACAGGAATGACAGTTCTCTTCTCAGATGGTGGTCCAGCCTGAGGTCTATCCCAGAAACAACGCTGAGGTCTCTACCGAGGAACCCATGCAGGTCGGCATGACTCAAGGGAATCTGCGCCGCAGACGTGGAGTGTGTTTTTACTGTGGAGATCCTGACCATTGGATTAACCAGTATCCTAAGAAGGCCTTCTCCGTTAAGTCTCCCAAGGCAAGGCAACCTAAAGACCAGGTACACCCTGATATTACGAAATATAAGCTTTTGGTACCTATAACAATATCTCTGGGGGTTAATAAATGGCCGGGTAAGGCCTTTATTGACTCTGGTTCAGCGGCCAGCTTTATTGACTCTGAGTACGCCATTAGACTGGGTATTCCAATTTTTTCTCTTCCTACATCTATCCATGTCATGGCTATTGACGCCACTCCCCTGGTAGGTGATATGGTGAGGTCGTGTACCTCAGAGATTTCTTTAACTGTGGGGGTGTGCCACTCTGAGAAATGTTCCCTCTTAGTCCTGGAGAACCTACCGGTCAAGGTGGTACTAGGGTTGCCTTGTCTCCGATTACACAACCCCACTATTGATTGGTCCAGGGGGGAGTTGGTAAAATGAGGACCTAAGTGTGACGCGTGCTTGTCTGTGGTACAAGCTGGGGTCTCAGTAGAATCTGATATATTACCCACGGTCATTAGGGAATATTCTGATGTGTTCTCATCACCTACCCCGGAGGTTCTACCACCCCATAGACCTTATGATTGCGCCATAGAGTTAGTAGAAGGTGCCAGGTTTTCTAAGGGGCATATTTATAATTTCTCTCAGCGCGAACGCAAGGCCATGGAGGATTATATTAAGGAAAGCCTCGGTAAGGGGTACATTAGACCTTCTGTCTCTCCTATGGGAGCGGGATGTGGTGGTCTTAGGCCTTTTATAGATTACCGGAAATTGAATAAGATCACTATCCAGAATAGATACTCTCTCCCATTGATTCCGGATTTATTTAACCAGGTTCTGGGGGCAACTTGGTTTTCTAAGATTGACCTGAAAGGGGCATACAATCTAATCCGAATCAAGGAGGGAGACGAATGGAAGACGGCATTCAATACTCCGGTAGGACACTTTGAATATCAGGTGATGCCTTTTGGACTCATCAATGCCCCAGCTGTGTTCCAAAACTTTATTAATGATATTCTTAGAGAGTTTTTAGGTAAATTTGTCATTGTCTATCTTGACGACATTTTAATATTTTCTCCTCATTTCAAATCTCATGTGTCTCATGTTAGAGGTGTTGACGGAGAATCAGTTGTCCTCTAAACAAGAGAAATGTGTCTTTGGTGTACAGGAGATTCTGTTTCTAGGGCATGTCCTGACCCCTCACGCCTTCAAGATGGATCCTGGTAAGGTACTAGCTATTAAGGAATGGGTAAGACCTTCATCCTTAAAGGCCTTACAACGGTTCTTAGGTTTTGCCAATTACTACCGTAAATGTATTAAGAATTTTTCAGTAATTGCTAAACCGTTGACCGACCTTACTAAGAAAGGGGCGGATTTGGAGAATTGGTCTACTGAGGCCATTACTTCGTTTGAAACACTAAAAAAGGCATTCAGTAGCGCTCCCATTCTGATCCAGCCAGATCAGGAGAAACCTTTTATTGTGGAGGTGGATGCGTCTGAGGACGGCGCAGGAGCAGTCCTTTCACAAGGTCCTGCTAGTCTAACTAACCTAAGACCGTGTGCATTCTTTTCCAGAAAATTTTCTTCCACCGAGAGAAACTACGACATAGGGAATCGGGAGTTGCTGGCCATTGAGTGGGCATTTGAGGAGTGGAGGCATTTTCTGGAGGGGGCAAGGCATTGTGTAACTGTTGTCACTGACCATAAGAACCTTATGTTTCTCGAATCTGCTAAGAGGTTGAATCCCCGTCAGGCTAGATGGGCACTGTTTTTTACTCGTTTTTAATTCTCCATTACTTTCAGGCCTGGAAGTAAAAACGTGAAGGCGGATGCATTATCTCGGAGCTTCCAGGCTTTTCGGCCTACAGAGGCACCGCCTGAATCCATCCTACCAGCAAATATCTTCGTAGCAGCCTTAACCTGAGATATCTCGGCTCTCATTAAGGCTGAACAACATCTGGCACCGGCAACCACGCCAACAGATAAGTTGTTTGTCCCCATACAATTTCGTCTCCAGCTGTTGGGTGAGTGTCATGATTCTGCCTTTTGTGGACATCCTGGTTTTGAGGGCACTAGAGAGCTGGTTTCTAGATCTTATTGGTGGCCCACTCTATTTAGGGATGTCAAGTCCTACGTGTCAGCCTGTGAGGTTTGTGCTAGGTCTAAGACACCTAGGACTCGCCCTGCTGGTAACCTACGACCCCTACCCATTCCCAGTAGACCCTGGTCGCATATCTCGATGGACTTTATTACTGACCTTCCACCGGCAGAGGGTAAGACTGTGGTTTGGGTAGTGGTCGATAGGTTTAGCAAGATGGTCCATTTCATTCCTCTGTCTAAACTCCTGAATGCCAAGACCCTGGCATCTATTTTTGTGAAAGAAATTGTACGGTTACATGGTATCCCGGAAAATATTGTTTCTGACAGGGGTGTGCAGTTTGTGTCCAAATTCTGGAGGGCCTTCTGTCAAAGATGTCAGATTTCATTGTCTTTTTCCTCCGCCTACCATCCTGAGAGTAATGGGCAGACTGAACGCCTTAATCAGTCTGTGGAACAATTCCTGAGGTAGTATATTTCTGATGACCAGCAATTATGGGTTAAATACCTTCCGTTGGCTGAATTTGCTTTGAAAAACGTGTTAATTCTTCTGCTGGGGTCTCCCCTTTCTTTTGTAACCATGGTTTTTGTGAAGAAACCCCCTTTTTCTTTCAATATTTCTTCCTATGCCATTCGGTAGGTGTAACTACTGAACGCTGGATCTATATGCACCGAATGGCTAGAAGAGCGCTATTCGGTATTTTATTCATTTTTCCCTTGTTCTAAAGTGACCGGCAAAGACACCCAAACTTATGGAACTATTTTGGGCAGCCCACCCAGGGTGAACCGGTCACAGAAGACTTCCATGTCTCTTTGAGAACCCCTAAACCGATCTGGGTGAAATTTGAATATGTTGATCACCCAGACCGGGGCTATCAGGGGACATATGAACGTGGGGGGATACCTCATGTATAAAGGGGAGTTCCAGATATTGGGGGAAACTGTGACTTTTCTGCCTAGAGATAATCATGTTGTTACTTTATCAGGCTTGATTATCTCCAGGACTAGGGGAGGGCATTGTATGTTTATGCTGGAAGGGTGTTATGTTTCCATTGTACCTGATTGGCTATACTGTGTCCCTCCCTGTGGGATGTCCCCTTGCATAGGGACTTGCATAAAAGCCTGTGTGTGTTAATTAAAGCGTGTTCTATTTGTACCCTTCTTCTTGACTTCAGCTGATGCTTGGGGATCCGCATGCTTTATTAAGGGAATCATCTTATAAAGTTATTGGCATTTCGTATGGAATTCGTCTACTTCAACTACCGAACGGAGCGCTATATTCACCAGGCTCGGGCGGTTCGGGAGTAAACTACCGAATGTGGTTTAAAGATAATTGGTTTCCTTACAACTGGTGGCAGCAGAGGGATTCGAATCCCGAATGGACATCCTGAACCAAGCAAGGGAATGAATGGCTCAGCAATACCAGCTACTTAAGAGGACCACGCTAAAGGATTACTGGAAGCTCGAGGTGTAGTGGCAAGTAACAAGACAAAAGCCACGTTAATTGCAGAATTAATACAGAGCGACGGAACCAGCAATACAGAAATGGAGCACGAGGAAGAAACCGCGATGCAGAAGGACATCAGATGGATGCTCAGTGTATTGGGACCCAATCCATCAACAGAGGCGGTTCTGCAGGTCATGGCACAAGCCAGGCAATCGCAAAAAGAGCGAGAGGACCGAGACAGACCGACACAGGGAGATTGGCTACACTCCCCGGGAAGTACCAATGATCTACCTAAGAAGGTAAATTATGCAGTGTTTAAAACTTTTAATGACAATGAAATGGAAATTGACAGTTATTTGTAGACTTTGAACGTCAATGTGCGCTGGAGGGATTAGACTGCACAAAATGGGCGGCAGTACTTAGCAGCAAGTTGTCAGGAAGAGCAGCAGAGGCGTTGCGAGCAGTACCTGATGGGGACATACATAATTATGTCCAGATAAAAGACATTTTGTTAGCCAGATATGCTGTAACCCCTGAGGCATACCTGAAAAAGTTTCGGGAACTTCGGAAGACCGGGAGAGATTCACACACTGAATGGGCTTTTCGTCTACACAGGGCAGCCCGTAATTGGATGCAGGGCTGCCAAGCAACTACCCTGGAAGATGCCTTACAGCTCCTGCTATTGGAGCAATTTTTCAATCACACTGCAGAAGATGTAAAAGATTGGGTAAAGGACAGAAAGCCTAAAACGGTGGAGGAAGCCACTAGACTAGCAGATGAATACCAGGACAACAGGAGGAGGGAACAGGGGGTGAGCAGACCAACTTTTAAGCCCAACTACCCGGCTCCAACAACATCTGCAGCCCCTAGGGCCTCCATAAACCACCTGCCGCCGGGCTCCGCAGCAACCCCTCGACCCCCTGCAGTGTGCCATTATTGTAAGCAGCCGGGACATTACATAAACCAGTGCCCTTGTTTGAATCGGGGAGGCCGGGAAAGGCAACCACCACAACAACCCAGGGCAGCCGCTCATTGTGTCCAGCAAGAAAGTACAACCTACGTCCCTAATCAAGAAGAGCAGTGGAGTGTACTAAACGAGGTTAATCCAGTGCAAGCGGGAGGTGACAACCGAGACCACCACCGGCAATAGATTACAGTGAATGGCATGGGGACACGAGCTATGAGAGACTCTGGGGCCACTCTAACCGTGGTACAACCACAAACGGTCAAGGCCCAAGCTCGCACCGGTCGCACAGTAGCTGTAAGGGTAGCTGGGGGCGCCATACACAAGTTACCTACAGCCAGTGTCCTTATGGACTGGGGTTCTGGATCCAAACAGTTGGAGGTTGGCATTATGCAGGAACTGTCGGCAGAAGTCCTACTGGGCAATGATGTAGGCTGTTTAACCTCCCAACTATCACAGGACACCACTTCAGAAGCATACCCGGTTACCACCCGGGCTCAAGCCAGACTGGAAGCACCGCTGCACTCTGAGGAAAGCCAGGTAGGAGTTGAAATGCCCCCTTTACCCGACCACCCGTCCCCTTTCTGGGATACGCCACAGGGTTTTGAACAAGAACAGAGAACTGACCCCACACTAGAAGGGTATAGAAAGGCAGTAGACGTTACCCGGGGGGAAAGCACCCACAAAAGATTTGAATGGCATAAGGGGTTATTGTACCGAGTGACAGGTGGGGTGGGACACGGGGCCGCTCAGGTCACTAAAAGGCAGCTAATAGTACCCCATAAGTAAGACAAGGGACCGGTTGACCCAAATGTTCTTCTGGCCTAGAGTCACGCAAGATCTGAAGTATTATTGTAGGACGTGTGACATATGTCAAAAGGTAGGGAAAAGGGGTGACCACCAGAAAGCCAAACTCCACCCTTTAACCATTATAGAAGAACCGTTTCACCGAGTAGCGGTGGACTTAATAGGACCCCTCAGCTGACCCAGCCAGTCCGGCAAAAAGTTCATTCTCACTGTAGTGGACTACGCCACTAGATACCCAGAAGCAGCAGCCCTCGCAAACATAGAGGCCGAGACTGTGGCGGAGGCCCTAGTTAAAATATTTTCCCGGGTAGGTTTTCCCCAGGAGATCTTGTCCGATCGGGGGACTCAGTTCACGGCTCTCCTGACAAAGCAATTGTGGCAGAGCTGTGTAGTGAAACCCCTATTTAGCCCCCCTATCACCCCCAGACCAATGGACTCTATGAACGGTTCAATGGCACACTCAAACAGATGCTAAAGACCTTCGCAGAGTCCCACAGGAATTGGGAATAGTATCTTCCCCCACCTTCTGTTTGCCTACCGCGAAGTGCCCCAGGCATCCACTGGGTTTACCCCCTTCGAACTCCTGTTCGGGATAAAAGTCTGGGGCCCCCTGGATCTCGTACAGGAGCACTGGGAGGGCAACATGGATGAGGGGGGAGCACCTGTCGTCCAGTATGTTCTGGAGTTTCGGGACCGATTGCGGGCTCTCACCGAATCTGTTTGAGAAAGCCTGCGGGCGGCCCAAGAATGCCAGAGGAAGTGGTACGATAGGGGAGCCAGAGATAGGGTACTAGACATAGGGCAGAAAGTGTTGGCCCTGAGACCCACTAAAATGGACAAGCTGTAGGCGGCCTGGTAGGGACCATTTAAGGTGGTAGAGCGCATAAGCGATACCACCTATATTGTGAGCAAATGTTCAGATGAAAGGCTGGGATGAAGAATGCCCCGGCTACTTTTCAGAGGATGGCCGATAGGCTCTTGGAGGGGTTCCAGGACTTTGCATGTGCGTATCTAGATGATATTGCCATCTATAGCCGCACATGGGAGGACCACCTGGGTCACGTGTCCAGGGTACTCAAACAAATTCATCTCGCAGGTCTTACCTTGAAACCAGACAAATGCCATGTAGGCATGGCCGAGGTGCAATATCTCGGCCACAGGGTAGGTTCTGGTAGGCAGCGTCCAGAGCCGGCTAAAGTAGAGGCCATAGCTAATTGGCCTCAACCCCGTACCAAACCCAGGTTTTAGCCTTTTTAGGGACGGCTGGTTACTACCGAAAATTTGTACCAGAGTATAGCGCCCTGGCCAAACCTCTCACCGACCTTACCAAAAAGGCCCTACCAAAACAGGTAACCTGGACCCCAGAGTGCGCGGACGCTTTCCAGAGACTTAAAGCAGCATTAAGCGAGTCTCCTGTGTTGGCAGCACCCAACCACACTAAACAATTTCTTGTCCACGCAGATGCCTCCATGTTTGGGTTGGGAGCCGTGTTGAGCCAAGTGGGGGACGACGGCATGGAACACCCAGTGGCATACCTCAGCCGTAAACTTTTGCCCAGAGAGGTCAGCTATGCCACCGTGGAGAAAGAGTGCCTAGCCCTAGTTTGGGCACTCAAGAAACTTCAGCCCTATCTGTATGTACGGCCGTTTACCCTTATGACCGACCACAACCCCCTTGTGTGGTTAAACCGGGTAGCTGGTGACAACCCAAGGCTATTACGGTGGAGCTTAGCCCTTCAGCTATTCAACTTTACAATGCAATACCGTCCGGGCAAACAAAACGGTAATGCGGACGGTCTGTCTGGACAGACCGAACTGGACTCTTGAAATAACTTTCTCGGACATCCCCAAGCCAACCCTACAGGGTCTAGGCGGGTATACCGACCTATGGACTTATAGGGGAGCAGTGTGAAGAAATCCCCCTTTTCTTTTAATATTTCTTCCTATGCCATTCGGTTGGTGTAACTACCGAACTCTGGATCTTTATGTACCGAATGGCTAGAAGAGCGCTATTCGGTACTTTATTCGTTTTTCCCATGTTCTAAAGTGACTGGCAAAGACACCCAAATTTATGGAACTATTTTGGGCAGCTCACCCAGGGTGAACTGGTCACAGAAGACTTCCATGTCTCTTTGAGAACCCCTAAACCGATCTGGGTGAAACTTGAATATGTTGATCACCCAGATCGGGGCTATCAGGGGACATATGATGTGGGGGGATACCTCATGTACAAAGGGGTGTTCCAGATATTGGGGGAAACTGTGACTTTTCTGCCTAGAGATAATCATGTTGTTACTTTATCAGACTTGATTATCTCCAGGACTAGGGGAGGGCATTGTATGTTTATGCTGGAAGGGTTTTATGTTTCCATTGTACTTGATTGGCTATACTGTGTCCCTCCCTGTGGGATGTCCCCTTGCATGGGGACTTGCATAAAAGCCTGTGTGTGTTAATTAAAGCGAGTTCTATTTGTACCCTTCTTCTGGACTTCGGCTGATGTTTGGGGATCCGCATGCTTTATTAAGAGAATCATCTTATAAAGTTATTGGCATTTCGTATGGAATTCGTCTACTTCAACTGCCGAACGGAGCGCTATATTCACCAGGCGCGGGCAGTTCGGGAGGAAACTACCGAATGTGGTTTAAAAATACTTGGTTTCCTTACAGTTTTAATCCCCGTTTTCATTCTGGGTCGTCCTCTAACCCTGAAGCGGATAAACTCTCCTCCGAACTGTGCACAGTTTGGGCCCGGGTTCAATCGAACCTAGAAAAGGCTCAAAGTTCCCAAAAACTCAAGGCCGATAGGAGACGTTCCAAGGGGGTGAACTTTCAGGTTGGGGATAAAGTATGGTTGTCCTCCAAGAATCTATCTCTCAAGGTAGCTTCTAGAAGATCTCTCTTCAGGTCCATACCCCTTCCAGTGAATCAGGTACTGTAAGGAATTACGCACTCTCCTGACATCCACTATCTTACACACCACATACTCGACAGCATCATTAACAAGAACCGGCGGAGGCGAGGCTTTCGGTGATACAACAGCTTCAAAATATTTTTTAAGTAGAGATTTATGAAATACATTATGAATGTGGAACGACTCGGGCAGCTCCAACCTAAATGATACCGGGTTAATCACCTCCTGGTTTTATTGGACCGTATAAGATCACGGAGGTGATTAACCCGGTATCATTTAGGTTGGAGCTGCCCGAGTCGTTCCACATTCATAATGTATTTCATAAATCTCTACTTAAAAAATATTTTGAAGCTGTTGTATCACCGAAAGCCTCGCCTCCGCCGGTTCTTGTTAATGATGCTGTCGAGTATGTGGTGTGTAAGATAGTGGATGTCAGGAGAGTGCGTAATTCCTTACAGTACCTGATTCACTGGAAGGGATATGGACCTGAAGAGAGATCTTGGGTACCCGCCAAGGAGGTTCATGCTCCTAGACTGGTTCAAAATTTTTATTTAGAACACCATGAAAAGCCATCGCCTGAAGTCTTGGGTCCGGTGGCCCCTCGTAAAAGGGAAGGGGTACTGTCACGCGGCGCCAAAGGCGCACTCGGTCTTCCATCAGCCGCAGACCTGCTGCTTAGCTTCGGGAGCGAGGATCTGTGTTTGGCCTCGTTCCCAGGGCGGCTTTGCTAGCTGGGAGGCTCCCTGCTCCTAGGTCTGCCTTGAGCGCCGAGCTGATCACTCGGTGCTCGACTTGTCTGTCTGTCGGTCATGTGATGCTGGCCACGTCACATGACCCTTAGACCCCACTATAAATACAGGCAGCCTGCTGGCCACAGGTTGCCTGTTAATTCTAGGTTCCTGGCTATTTGTTGGACTACTGAATACTTACCTGATCCTGTTCCCTGACGATCCTTTGCCTGCTCCTCCTGTACTGCGCATCCCTCCTGGTATTGTGACCTCGGCTCCCACCTGACTACTCTCTTAGGACTCCTCTTGTACTTCTCTGCTCTCCTGGTATTTGACCCCGGCTTCTCCTGAAAATTCTTTGTACTGCGTAGCTCTCTTGGTTCTGGCCCGGTCCGTTCACATTCCGTTATTTGTCTGTCTGTCTTCCCAGCACGTATCCTAAGTTAGGGACTGACGTCCAGTTGTCCCCTGTCATTAGGACTTGCGAGGCAAGTAGGCAGGGCCAGGGGTGAGGGTGGAGCGCAGTGGTCACTATCCTCCCCCCTGTGTGTAGTGTACGTGACCGTCACATTCAGTTCACACCGTGCTGCAGGTACCATGTATAGAGAACAAGTCCTGGTGTTACGTTCACACCGTGCAGCAGGTACCGTGTATAGAGATCAAGTCCTGGTGTTCAGTTCACACTGTGCTGCAGGTACCGCGTATAGAGATCAAGTCCTGGTGTTCAGTTCCCACCGTGCTGCAGGTACCGCGTATAGAGATCAGGTCCTGGTGTTCAATTCACACCGTGCTGCAGGTACCACGTATAGAGATCAGGTCCTGGTGTTCAGCTCACACTGTGCTGCAGGTACCACGTATAGAGATCAGGTCCTGGTGTTCAGTTCACACTGTGCTGCAGGTACCGCGTATAGAGATCAAGTTCTGGTGTTCAGTTCACACCGTGCTGCAGGTACCGCGTATAGAGATCAAGTTCTGGTGTTCAGCTCACACTGTGCTGCAGGTACCGCGTATAGAGATCAAGTTCTGGTGTTCAGTTCACACCGTGCTGCAGGTACCGCGTATTGAGATCAAGTCCTGGTGTTCAGCTCACACTGTGCTGCGGGTACCACGTATAGAGATCAGGTCCTGGTGTTTAGCTCACACTGTGCTACAGGTACCGCATATAGAGATCAGGTCCTGGTGTTCAGCTCACACTGTGCTGCAGGTACCACGTATAGAGATCAGGTCCTGGTGTTCAGTCCACACCATGCTGCAGGTACCACGTATAGAGATCAAGTCCTGGTGTTCAGCTCACACTGTGCTGCAGGTACCACGTATAGAGATCAAGTCCTGGTGTTCAGTCCACACCATGCTGCAGGTACCTTGTATAGAGATCAGGTCCTGGTGTTCAGTCCACACCATGCTACAGGTACCGCATATAGAGATCAGGTCCTGGTGTTCAGCTCACACCGTGCTGCAGGTACCGCATATAGAGATCAGGTCCTGGTGTTCAGCTCACACTGTGCTGCAGGTACCACGTATAGAGATCAGGTCCTGGTGTTCAGTCCACACCATGCTGCAGGTACCACGTATAGAGATCAAGTCCTGGTGTTCAGCTCACACTGTGCTGCAGGTACCGCGTATAGAGATCAGGTCCTGGTGTTCAGTCCACACCATGCTGCAGGTACCACGTATAGAGATCAGGTCCTGGTGTTCAGTCCACACCATGCTGCAGGTACCACGTATAGAGATCAGGTCCTGGTGTTTGGTTCACACCGTGCTGCAGGTACCGCGTATAGAGATCAAGTCCTGGTGTTCAGTTCCCACCGTGCTGCAGGTACCACGTATAGAGATCAGGTCCTGGTGTTCAGTTCCCACCGTGCTGCAGGTACCGCGTATAGAGATCAGGTCCTGGTGTTCAATTCACACCGTGCTGCAGGTACCACGTATAGAGATCAGGTCCTGGTGTTCAGCTCACACTGTGCTGCAGGTACCACGTATAGAGATCAGGTCCTGGTGTTCAGTTCACACTGTGCTGCAGGTACCGCGTATAGAGATCAAGTCCTGGTGTTCAGTTCACACTGTGCTGCAGGTACCGCGTATAGAGATCAAGTTCTGGTGTTCAGTTCACACCGTGCTGCAGGTACCGCGTATTGAGATCAAGTCCTGGTGTTCAGCTCACACTGTGCTGCGGGTACCACGTATAGAGATCAGGTCCTGGTGTTTAGCTCACACTGTGCTACAGGTACCGCATATAGAGATCAGGTCCTGGTGTTCAGCTCACACTGTGCTGCAGGTACCACGTATAGAGATCAGGTCCTGGTGTTCAGTCCACACCATGCTGCAGGTACCACGTATAGAGATCAAGTCCTGGTGTTCAGCTCACACTGTGCTGCAGGTACCACGTATAGAGATCAAGTCCTGGTGTTCAGTCCACACCATGCTGCAGGTACCGCGTATAGAGATCAGGTCCTGGTGTTCAGCTCACACTGTGCTGCAGGTACCGCATATAGAGATCAGGTCCTGGTGTTCAGCTCACACTGTGCTGCAGGTACCACGTATAGAGATCAGGTCCTGGTGTTCAGTCCACACCATGCTGCAGGTACCACGTATAGAGATCAAGTCCTGGTGTTCAGCTCACACTGTGCTGCAGGTACCGCGTATAGAGATCAGGTCCTGGTGTTCAGTCCACACCATGCTGCAGGTACCACGTATAGAGATCAGGTCCTGGTGTTCAGTCCACACCATGCTGCAGGTACCACGTATAGAGATCAGGTCCTGGTGTTTGGTTCACACCGTGCTGCAGGTACCGCGTATAGAGATCAAGTCCTGGTGTTCAGTTCACACTGTGCTGCAGGTACCGCGTATAGAGATCAAGTCCTGGTGTACAGTTCACACCATGCTGCAGGTACCACGTATAGAGATCAGGTCCTGGTGTTCAGCTCACACTGTGCTGCAGGTACCGCGTATAGAGTTCAAGTCCTGGTGTTCAGTCCACACCATGCTGCAGGTACCACGTAAAGAGATCAGGTCCTGGTGTTTGGTTCACACCGTGCTGCAGGTACCGCGTATAGAGATCAAGTCCTGGTGTTCAGTTCACACTGTGCTGCAGGTACCACGTATAGAGATCAAGTCCTGGTGTTCAGTTCACACTGTGCTGCAGGTACCGCGTATAGAGATCAAGTCCTGGTGTACAGTTCACACCGTGCTGCAGGTACCACGTATAGAGATCAGGTCCTGGTGTTCAGCTCACACTGTGCTGCAGGTACCGCGTATAGAGATCAAGTCCTGGTGTTCAATTCACACCGTGCTGCAGGTACCACGTATAGAGATCAGGTCCTGGTGTTCAGTTCACACCGTGCTGCAGGTACCGCGTATAGAGATCAAGTCCTGGTGTTCAGTTCACACTGTGCTGCAGGTACCACGTATAGAGATCAAGTCCTGGTGTTCAGTTCACACTGTGCTGCAGGTACCGCGTATAGAGATCAAGTCCTGGTGTACAGTTCACACCGTGCTGCAGGTACCACGTATAGAGATCAGGTCCTGGTGTTCAGCTCACACTGTGCTGCAGGTACCGCGTATAGAGATCAAGTCCTGGTGTTCAATTCACACCGTGCTGCAGGTACCACGTATAGAGATCAGGTCCTGGTGTTCAGTTCACACCGTGCTGCAGGTACCGCGTATAGAGATCAAGTCCTGGTGTTCAGTCCACACTGTGCTGCAGGTACCGCATATAGAGATCAGGTCCTGGTGTTCAGTCCACACTGTGCTGCAGGTACCGCATATAGAGATCAGGTCCTGGTGTTCAGTTCACACTGTGCTGCAGGTACCGCGTATAGAGATCAGGTCCTGGTGTTCAGCTCACACTGTGCTGCAGGTACCGCGTATAGAGTTCAAGTCCTGGTGTTCAGTCCACACCATGCTGCAGGTACCACGTATAGAGATCAAGTCCTGGTGTTCAGCTCACACTATGCTGCAGGTACCGCGTATAGAGATCAAGTCCTGGTGTTCAGTTCACACTGTGCTGCAGGTACCGCGTATAGAGATCAAGTCCTGGTGTACAGTTCACACCGTGCTGCAGGTACCACGTATAGAGATCAGGTCCTGGTGTTCAGCTCACACTGTGCTGCAGGTACCGCGTATAGAGATCAAGTCCTGGTGTTCAATTCACACCGTGCTGCAGGTACCACGTATAGAGATCAGGTCCTGGTGTTCAGTTCACACTGTGCTGCAGGTACCGTGTATAGAGATCAAGTCCTGGTGTTCAGTCCACACTGTGCTGCAGGTACCGCATATAGAGATCAGGTCCTGGTGTTCAGTTCACACCGTGCTGCAGGTACCGCATATAGAGATCAAATCCTGGTGTTCAGTTCCCACCGTGCTGCAGGTACCACGTATAGAGATCAGGTCCTGGTGTTCAGTCCACACTGTGCTGCAGGTACCACGTATAGAGATCAGGTCCTGGTGTTCAGTCCACACTGTGCTGCAGGTACCGCGTATAGAGATCAAATCCTGGTGTTCAGTTCCCACCGTGCTGCAGGTACCACGTATAGAGATCAGGTCCTGGTGTTCAGTCCACACTGTGCTGCAGGTACCACGTATAGAGATCAGGTCCTGGTGTTCAGTCCACACTGTGCTGCAGGTACCGCGTATAGAGATCAAGTTCTGGTGTTCAGTCCACACTGTGCTGCAGGTACCGCGTATAGAGATCAAATCCTGGTGTTCAGTTCCCACCGTGCTGCAGGTACCACGTATAGAGATCAGGTCCTGGTGTTCAGTCCACACTGTGCTGCAGGTACCACGTATAGAGATCAGGTCCTGGTGTTCAGTCCACACTGTGCTGCAGGTACCGCGTATAGAGATCAAGTCCTGGTGTTCAGTTCACACCGTGCTGCAGGTACCGCATATAGAGATCAGGTCCTGGTGTTCAGTCCACACTGTGCTGCAGGTACCGCGTATAGAGATCAGGTCCTGGTGTTCAGTTCACACCGTGCTGCAGGTACCGCATATAGAGATCAGGTCCTGGTGTTCAGTCCACACTGTGCTGCAGGTACCGCATATAGAGATCAGGTCCTGGTGTTCAGTTCACACTGTGCTGCAGGTACCGCGTATAGAGATCAAGTTCTGGTGTTCAGTTCACACCGTGCTGCAGGTACCGCGTATTGAGATCAAGTCCTGGTGTTCAGCTCACACCGTGCTGCAGGTACCACGTATTGAGATCAAGTCCTGGTGTTTAGCTCACACTGTGCTACAGGTACCGCATATAGAGATCAGGTCCTGGTGTTCAGCTCACACTGTGCTGCAGGTACCACGTATAGAGATCAGGTCCTGGTGTTCAGTCCACACCATGCTGCAGGTACCACGTATAGAGATCAAGTCCTGGTGTTCAGCTCACACTGTGCTGCAGGTACCACGTATAGAGATCAAGTCCTGGTGTTCAGTCCACACCATGCTACAGGTACCGCATATAGAGATCAGGTCCTGGTGTTCAGCTCACACTGTGCTGCAGGTACCACGTATAGAGATCAGGTCCTGGTGTTCAGTCCACACCATGCTGCAGGTACCACGTATAGAGATCAAGTCCTGGTGTTCAGCTCACACTGTGCTGCAGGTACCACGTATAGAGATCAAGTCCTGGTGTACAGTTCCCACCGTGCTGCAGGTACCGCGTATAGAGATCAGGTCCTGGTGTTCAGTCCACACCATGCTGCAGGTACCACGTATAGAGATCAGGTCCTGGTGTTCAGTCCACACCATGCTGCAGGTACCACGTATAGAGATCAGGTCCTGGTGTTTGGTTCACACCGTGCTGCAGGTACCGCGTATAGAGATCAAGTCCTGGTGTTCAGTTCACACTGTGCTGCAGGTACCGCGTATAGAGATCAAGTCCTGGTGTACAGTTCACACCGTGCTGCAGGTACCACGTATAGAGATCAGGTCCTGGTGTTCAGCTCACACTGTGCTGCAGGTACCGCGTATAGAGTTCAAGTCCTGGTGTTTGGTTCACACCGTGCTGCAGGTACCGCATATAGAGATCAGGTCCTGGTGTTCAGTTCACACTGTGCTGGGATTATCTCTACAGCAAGTAGTTGAGGAGCCAACCCGGCAGGAGGCCATTTTAGATTTTGTATTCACAAATGGGAATTTGGTATCTGATATTACTGTAGGGGAAAGCTTGGGATCTAGTGATCACCAGTCAGTGTGGTTTACTATAAGTACAGTGACTGATTTACACCGCACAAAAACAAAAGTTTTAGATTTTAGAAAAACTGACTTTTTTAAAATTAGATTAGTGGTATACGAGTCCCTATCAGATTGGAACAGTTTAATTGGAGTCCAGGAGAAATGGGACTACTTAAAAGTGGCACTATTGGGGGCAACAGAAAATTGCATTAGGCTTGTCAGTAAAAGCAAAAAAAGGAAGAGACCACTGTGGTACTCAGTAGAAGTGGCCAAAATCATTAACAACAAAAAGATAGCATTTAGTAATTATAAAAAAAAAAAAAGGCAAATTTATAAGATTAGGCAGAGAGAGGCCAAGCAAGTTATAAGAGCTTCTAAAGCACAGGCAGAAGAGAAATGAGCTCAGTCAGTGAAAAAAGGCGAGAAGGCATTCTTCAGATACATAAATGAAAAAAGGAAACTAAAACAAGGAATTACCAAATTAAAAACAAAAGAAGGAAGGTATATGGAAGAAGCTAAAGAACTAGCTGACTGCCTCAATGAATACTTCTGTTCAGTTTTTACAAAGGAAAATGAAGGAGAAGGACCTCAGTTAGGAAAGAAGACTAATGAATCTTTTGATGCATGTGTCCTTACAGAGGAAGAGGTTCTGAGTCAGCTGTCTAAAATTACTACAAATAAGTCACAGGGGCCTGATGGGATACACCCAAAGCTATTAAAAGAGCTCAGCGGTGACCTAGCAAAACCATTAACAGATTTATTTAACCATTCACTGGTAACAGGAGTCGTCCCAGAAGATTGGAAATTAGCAAATGTTGTGCCCATTCACAAGAAAGGTAGTAGGGAGGAATCGGGCAACTATAGGCCAGTAAGCCTGACATCAATAGTGGGGAAATTAATGGAAACCAGACTTAAGGAGAGGATTGTGGAACATCTAAAATCCCATGGATTGAAAGATGAAAAACAGCCTGGGTTTACTTCAGGGAGATCATGTCAAACTAATCTTATAGATTTCTTTGATTCGGTGACTAAAATAATAGATGGAGGAGGTGCAGTAGACATCGCTTATCTGGACCTTAGTAAGGCTTTTGATACTGTCCCACATAGAAGGCTTTTAAATAAATTGCAGTCTTTGGGCTTGGACTCCCATATTGTTGAATGGATTAGGCAGTGGCTGAGGGACAGACAACAGAGGGTCGTAGTCAATGGAGTATATTCAGACCATGGTCTTGTTACCAGTGGGGTACCTCAGGGATCTGTTCTGGGACCCATATTGTTTAATATCTTTATCAGCTAAATTGCAGAAGGCCTCGATGGTAAGGTGTGTATTTTCGCTGATAACACAAAGATTTGTAACAGGGTTGATGTTCCTGGAGGGATACACCAAATGGAAAAGGATTTAGGAAAACTAGAGGAATGGTCAGAAATCTGGCAACTAAAATGTAAGATAAGTGCAAGATAATGCACCTGGGGCGTAAAAACCCAAGAGCAGAATATACAATCAGTGATACAGTCCTAACCTCAGTATCTGAGGAAAGGGGTTTAGGGGTCATTATTTCAGAAGACTTGAAGGTAGGCAGACCATGTCATAGAGCAGCAGGAGATGCTAGCAGAATGCTGGGGTGTATAGGGAGAGGCATTACCAGTAGACAGAGGGGGCGCTCATGCCGCTCTACAGAGCACTAGTGAGACCTCATCTGGAGTATTGTGCGCAGTACTGGAGACCATATCTCCAGAAGGATAGTGATACTTTAGAGAGAGTTCAGAGAAGAGCTACTAAACTGGTCCATGGATTGCAGGATAAAACTTACCAGGAAAGATTAAAGGACCTTAACATGTAGAGCTTGGAAGAAAGACGAGACAGAGGGGAGATGAGAGAAACTGCTAAATACATAAAGGGAATCAACAAGGTAAAAGAGGAGAGAAGATTTACAAGAAGAAAAACTACCACAAGAGGACATAGTGTTAAATTAGAGGGGCAAAGGGTTAACAGTAATATCAGGAAGTATTACTTTACTGAGAGAGTAGTGGATGCATGGAATAGCCTTCCTGCAGAAGTGGTAGCTGCAAATACAGTGAAGGGGTTTAGGCATGCATGGGATAGGCATAAGGCCATCCTTCATATAAGATAGGGCCGGGGGCTATCCATAGTATTCAGTATATTGGGCAGACTAGATGGGCCACATGGTTCTTATCTGCCGACACATTCTAGGTTTCCATATGCTGCAGGTACCGCGTATAGAGTTCAAGCTCATTTCTTGCTCAGTAAAGATACTCTTGCGATTTGCCCGGCGGTCGTTTCACGGCAAACGTTGCTCGTTCGCGGTTCACCGAACATGCGAACATTTGACGATGTCCGCCGGCGTCATATTCTTTGCATTGTGCAGAACTTTGACCCATGGCACATCTATCAGGTGGTACAGGACAGCCAATTGAGATATTTCAGCACATGGACACACCACCTACCTTATAAATAAACCTGATCTGGGCGCCATTTTACATTCAGTGTTTTGCCAGTGTAGGGATAGGTTGCCGTGTGGAGCGAAGACAGGCTGTTAGGGACACCAAACGCTGGCTAATAGGGCCACAAAAGGTTCCAAGTAGAGCTTCAACATGCAACAAGAAGAAATGGGAGGGAGACAAAACATTTTTTGAGCATTCAATTTAATGAAAACAACAAATAAATAGTGATGAGCGGGAGGTGCCATATTCGATTTCGCGATATTTCGCGAATATTCGCATGAATATTCGTGTTATATTCGTCGAAATCGAATATTCGCAGTTATTCCAATTATCGCGAAATTATTTTTTCGCATATTGCGAAAATTTATCTTGATAGTATAAGGCAACGTTCCTATGCTAATGATTATGGCTAGGCTAATATGTGTATTTTACGAAATTTCCTAATATTGCTCTAACTTCGTCTCTTAGAATATTACGAATATTCTAAAAGACGAAGTTAGAGCAATATTAAGAACATTTGCAAAAGTCGAAATTGCGATGCGACTAATATAACACGAAATAGTCGCATGAAGATTTCAACTTAGCACTGCTATATTCCATATTAGGCTAGAATATGGAGTATAGCAGTGCTAAGTTGAAATCTTCATGCGAATATTTCGTGTTATATTACTCGCATCGCAATTGCGACTATTGCGAAATTTCGTAAAATACACATATAGATTAGATTGTAATTTAGCTAATATGGAATATAGCAGCAAGTTGAAAACGCCACTGACTGGAGCAGCCAGGAAGCCAGGAATCCAAAGGACAGGTAAGAACAACTTTAGGGAAGTGGGAAAGAAAATAATATAATTAAAAAAAAAAGAAAAAAAAAGAATATTCGATTTCGCGAATATATAGAACGATATTCTAAATATTCGCGAAATCTCGAAATTGCGATATTCGAGAAAAAAATTTGCAATTCGAATATTCGCGCTCAACACTACAAATAAACTGAAACAGGCTGTTTTTCAGCTGATCAAAAGTTTAGTACCACACCCACAAAATAAAATTAAACACCCCCAAAACCCCCAACCCCCAATCCAACCTCCAAACATGAACTCAGTAATGAGTATCTCCGCCGTTACTGTTTCGGCATGCTTGATGCAAGCGTTTCCATGAGGTGAGTGGGAACATTTCTCCAAGTGGTGAAGACGGCCGCACGAAGGCCATCTACTGTCTGGAACTGTTGTCCATTTTTGTAAACTTCCCTTGCCATCCATCCCCAAAGGTTCTCAATTGGATTTAGATCAGAGGAACACGCAGGATGGGCCAAAAGAGAGATGTTATTCTCCTGGAAGAAGTCCCTTGTCCTGCGGGCATTGTGTACTGTAGCGTTGTCCTGTTACCACACAGACGAGGGCCCTCAGCCATGAGGAATGCTCTCTGCAACATCTGGACATAGCCAGCGGCCGTTTGACGGCCCCTGCACTTCCTGAAGCTCCATTGTTCCACTGAAGGAAAAAGCACCCCAGACCATTATGGCGCCCCCTCCACTGTGGCGCATAGAAAACATCTCAGGTGGGATCTGCTTGTCATGCCAGTAACGTTGGAATCCATCAGGACCATCAACGTTACATTTTTTCTCATCAGAGAATAAAAATTTCTTCCATCTTTGAATGTCCCATGTTTGGTGCTCTCTTGCAAAGTCCAAACGAGCAGTTCTGTGGCGTTCAAGGAGACGAGGTCCTTTGAAGAAGTTTTTTGTTTTTGAAGCCCTTCAGTCTCAGATGCCGTCTGATGGTTATGGGGCTGCAGTCAGCAGGGCCTTAGTAATTGCCTTAATTTGGATCTATGATCGTCCAGGGTCTTGACGGACAGCCAATTGGATCCTCCAGCTCAGTGCTGATGACAATTATTTGGGTCTTACACTTGACTTTTTTGTTCCATAACCCTCAGGATCATTTAAGAAATTCCAAATGACTGTCTTCCTGCGTCCCACCTCAGCAGCGATGGCGGCTGTGAGAGACCCTGCTTATGCAGTTCAACAACCCGTCCACGTTCAAAAAGGGAGAGTTTTTTTGCCTTTGCCATCACAACGTGTGACTTCCTGACAGAACATGAACATGAATCCACATCTTTGCACAGATTTGGCCTTTTAAAGGCATGTGGTCCTAAAATTTGGATCAGCTGAAAAACAGCCTGTTTCAGTTTAATCGTTATTTTCAATTAATTGAATGCTCAAAAAATGTTTTGTCTCACTCTCATTTCTTCTTGTTGCATGTTGGAGCTCCACTTGGAACCTTGTTAAGATCCAACAATGTAAAATAGGATTTTTTGCCATTTTTCAAGTGGTCTTAAACTTTTGATCAAGACTGTAATTGCAACTGGTGCGATATACCGGCTTCCACCAATTACAGAATTATTTTCCCATCCATTCCCAGACCTTACTGATGCGCAGCCATTCTTGGCATTGGATGAGGAATAGGAGGTAGCAACGGCCGCCACCAAGCAGTCTGACGACAGTACCCAGATCAGCCCAAGGAGGGTGGTCCGCGCTGTTGCTGCCTACTCCGAGATCTCTAATGTCAGTGGTGGTGAAGGTGACGATGATGACGTGTATATGGACGTCACGTGGGTGCCCACAAGAGAGGAAGAGGAGGGGAGTTCAGAGGGAGAGACGGAGCAGCAGATAGGGAGGAGAAGCAGGCAGAACTCGCAGTGCACAGGAGGCAAAAAGCAGACTGCAAATGTATCTGGAGCGAGCCATCCACCATGCATGGTCACATCTTGCACTCCCAGGACGCCCGCACATGGCTCCGCAGTGTGGGCTTTTTTTAACGTGTCCGCTGCTGACAATAGTGTTGCCATCTGCAGCCTGTGCTGTCAACGCATAAGTCGCGGTAAGCCCAACACTCACCTAGGGACGATCGCCTTAAGAAGGCACCTGGCCTCCCATCACCGAGCCCAGTGGGAGCAACGCCGTCAGAACCCACAAAGCCACACTCCCGGCGCTCCACGTCCTGCCTCTTCTCCTTCTCCTCTCTCCTCCCATTTGTCCTCCACTCCACCTTCCACCGTGCCGTCGTCGCGTTCATCTGGCAAAAGGCAGGCTTCCGTGGCCCAAATGTTCGGACGTGAAAAGATGATGACGCCGTATAACCCTCTTGCCCAACGGCTGACCACTGGCTTGTCGGAATTGCTAGCAGCCAACTACTTCCATATAAACTGGTGGACTCGGAGACCTTTAGAAAATTTGTGACCATTGGCAATGGAAGGTTCCCGGAAGGAAATATTTCTCCCAGAAAGGCATTCCGGAGCTATATGGCCACGTTCAGCGGCAAGTGAATGTATCTCTGGCACACAGTGTCAGTGCCAAGATACATCTGACCACAGACACGTGATCTAGCAAACACGGGCAGGGAAGGTACATCATTTTTACTGCCCACTTGGTGAGCCTTCTGACGGCCGTCAAGCATGTAACCCGTGGCACCCCTGTAGATTTGGTGTTACCGCCACGGATGGCATGCAGGCCTGCCTCTTCTTCTCCTCCTCCTACTCCATCCTCCGTCTCCTCCTCCTTTTCCACTGCTACCGCCTCTTCCGCTGTGCCGCCCAAGCTCCCCAGAACCTATTCGATGTGCCAGGTGAGACGTTGCCATGCTGTGCTGCGGCTGTTGTGCCTGGAAGCCAAGAGCCCCACTGGTCCTGCACTGCTTTCAGCTCTGCGGTCACAGGCCGATCAGTGGCTGTGGCTCAATTTGACAGTTGGTAAAGTGGTGTGCAACAATGGTGCCAATCTGCTGAGCGCACTGAAACCGTGCAAAATGACACATGTGCCGTGCATGGCACACATCCTGAACTTAGTCGTGCAGCGATTCATTGTCAAATACCCCCGGGTCAAGGACGTCTTGCGGAATGCCAGGAAAATCTCGGGCCATTTCAGAAGATCTTACACGGCCATGGCTCGCCTTGCTGACGTTCAGCAGCGACACAACCTGCCCGTCAGACGTCTTATTTGTGACAGCCCGACGCGATGGAACTCCACCTTGTATATGCTTGATAGGCTGCTCCAGCAGAAAACATGCCGTTAACGACTACCTGTACGAACTCTGCAGCAGGACAGGTTCTGCGGAGCTTGTTTTTTTTCCACCGTGCCAGTGGCTGCTCATATGCGACGCATCCAGACTTCTCCGGCCATTTGATGAGATCACCAAACTGGTCAGTCACAGCCAGGGCGCCATCAGTGACATCGTACTTTACGCCTTCTTTCTGGAGCGTGCATTGCGCCGTGTCGTTGATCAAGCCATCGAGGAGCAGGAAGATGAGGAAGTCGCAATGCTGCATGAATTCCCGGGGGGGGGGGTTACTCCATCTGAGACAAGTCAGCAGGAGTCTGAAGAGGAGTCAGAGGAGGATGGTGCCTGGGGGGAGGAGGAGCAAGAAGAGCAGGCTTTAAACTTTTCTGGGATCCCTGGTGTTGTCCGTGGCTGGGGGGAGGAGACCAAGGATGACATTCTCCTGGGCGATAAGCAGGAGCCAGGGCGCTCCACCGCTTCCAGTTTAGTGCAAATGGGGGCCTTCATGCTCCAGTGTTTGAAGAGGGACCACGGTATAAAAAGCATAAAGGGCAAGGACCAGTACTGGGTGGCAACGTACTAAGACCCCCGATACAAACACAAACTGGCGGACATGTTACCACCATCACAGAGGGCTATCAGAATGCAGCACTTCCAGGCCTTGCTTCGAGAGATGCTGCATTTTGCTTTTGCGGGCGCTGGCAGAGGAATTTCCACTCACAGCGAAACAGGTGCGGGTACTAATCCTACCGCTCATGCAAGAAGAGGGCGGTTTGAAGATGTGTTGGTCACCGGATATGATATCATTCTTGCAACCAACCCATCGACAGCCTTCCTCCAGATCCAGCCTCAGGGAACGCCTAGACTGTCGGGTGTCCGACTACATTGGGTCAAAAGCCGTTGTGGACGCTCTGAGAAGCGAGGATCCCCTTGACTCCTGGGTGTGCAGGCTTGACCTGTGGCCAGAGCTGGCACAATTTGCCATGGAACTCTTGGCTTGCCCATCGTCCAGTGCCCTGTCCGAAAGGACGTTCAGCGCAGTAGGGGGGGAGCATGACCGATAAGCGCACTCGTCTAGCTCACGACAGTGTGGACTACCTCACATTTCTAAATATGAATGAGGCATGGATTTCTTCAAGGAATTCAACACATGTGATGACCACATGTAATTGAATTTCCTCATGCCAGCCCACAAATATCCGCCACCACCCAGAACAAAGAATGGTCCTTATCGGTAATCAAGTAGGATGTCGCACTAGGAAAAATAGACCCCAAACTGGTGCTCCTGTATAATTGAGACCACTCACTCAATCAAAAAGGTATATAGTGAATAATATAACAGGGCACTCAAGAAACCGTGACCATGTGGTTCATACAGTTAAATGCTTTATTTATAGTTATGATCAAAATGCTGGTATTGGATAGTATTATCAAAAAGATTATTGATATTTGGCAGCAAAAATAAAATGATTCAATTAACACAATAGGTACATCAATTTGTGCAATATACTGATAATGATGCAATATAGTAATATGACTTGCAATTATAGATCAATAGTCCCAAAAATATGTTGAATAAGTTAATCGATCATTGGGTCAAATCATAATTGTTGCACCTGGGTGTCGATATGTAAAATCAGGTGTATAATAACAAATGTATAAAAATCAAGTCTTTGTGTCCACCCTCGGTATCGGCAGCGTCCCACCGAAACGAGGCAAGTAGCGGCGTCCCGCTACGTAATTACTTGCAAGTTTCAAACTAGTTACCTTGTCTCTGACCGCAGACTGTTGGATTTCCTCTCCCTTGATGTGCGCAGCACAATGTATCAGGAGGCTTTTCCTCGACGGCTCTGTAGTTGTAATTCACGTCACTGCCAGGGTCTCCGGCTTACGGCCTCTGAGTGAAGGATTCCGCAATGATATTATACCGGAGATTTTGCAGCAGTGTTGTATCAGAGGTTTCTCGTCGGGAACGATGTCCAGGTATAGTCTGTCAAATGGTCGATTTAAGGTGCTTGGATCTTTCAATATAAACACCCCCTGCTTATTTATATTGAAAGATCCAAGCACCTTAAATCGACCATTTGACAGACTATACCTGGACATCGTTCCCGACGAGAAACCTCTGATACAACACTGCTGCAAAATCTCCGGTATAATATCATTGCGGAATCCTTCACTCAGAGGCCGTAAGCCGGAGACCCTGGCAGTGACGTGAATTACAACTACAGAGCCGTCGAGGAAAAGCCTCCTGATACATTGTGCTGCACACATCAAGGGAGAGGAAATCCAACAGTCTGCGGTCAGAGACAAGGTAACTAGTTTAAAACTTGCAAGTAATTACGTAGCGGGACGCCGCTACTTGCCTCGTTTCGGTGGGACGCTGCCGATACCGAGGGTGGACACAAAGACTTGATTTTTATACATTTGTTATTATACACCTGATTTTACATATCGACACCCAGGTGCAACAATTATGATTTGACCCAATGATCGATTAACTTATTCAACATATTTTTGGGACTATTGATCTATAATTGCAAGTCATATTACTATATTGCATCATTATCAGTATATTGCACAAATTGATGTACCGATTGTGTTAATTGAATCATTTTATTTTTGCTGCCAAATATCAATCATCTTTTTGATAATACTATCCAATACCAGCATTTTGATCATAACTATAAATAAAGCATTTAACTGTATGAACCACATGGTCACGGTTTCTTGAGTGCCCTGTTATATTATTCAAAGAATGGTCCTTGCCTTATGTATATACAGTGGCATAAAAGGCCTTTTCTGTCCAGTGAATGCCTAATGTTTGGGGCCACGGAGGAATTCAACACCTGTGACAACCACGTACTATCGAATTTCAACTATTATCTTAGTTTTTTTTCAAGAGGGTGGATTTTGTTAGCCATGTTTTTAATCCAATTTTATATTTTTAGTTATTTTAAACATATGTATTTGACCTGTATTTGTAATGGACTACAGTAAAATTGATATCCATTGACCGTGTAATATACTTCCAGCCACATACTTACTTGTTCTTTTCTGTACGGTGAATGCCTAATGTTTGGGGTCTGTACTCCAATGGCCTGCATTCAAATTGATATCCAATGACCGTCTAATCTACCTCCAGCCACATAATCACTTGATGTTTTCTGTCAGGTGAATGCCTAATTTTTTGGGCCTACACTCCCGTGGCCTAAAATAAAAAAATTTCTAGGCTTCAGCAGGCCACATTTTTGACAGTTTCCCTTTAAGATGCATAAAAATGTCCCCTGATTAAAATACATATTTTTTGTGGGAATTTTTGCCATTGATCCCCCTCTGGTATGTCACTGTCCATGTTATGGGACTATTTGTGCACTTCTTGTAAGTATTTGGTGGCTGCAAATATGACCTGAAGGTTTTTCAGGTTCGCCTGACATTAAAGTAAATGGGGCCCGCCGCAAACTTTCTGTTTGCGAACATTTGATCGCGTCCACGAATTGTCCCGGCTGATGTTCTTCCATCACTACTGCTCAGCGATCCTGGCCAAAACAAGTGTTGCGCGAGCAGTGTAGACTTTCCCACACTGTAGCTGCTTTTAATGATAGTTGGGCGTCTGCAAAGCCCGGGGGGATGAGAATTTTATTAAGCTCGTTCAGAACAGGTCCCTCTTTCAATTAACAATAAAGCGTGTTTTTAGAAGTTGTCTTGTCTCTGGTGCAGACGGGTCTCCTTTCTACATTGTGGGGCGAGGAGACTTCATCCTTCCTCTCAGCTTCTGACAAGTTTCCCTGCCATACAGAAACCTAGAAACCTAGACTGTGTCGGCAGATAAGAACCATTTGGCCCATCTAGTCTGCCCAATATACTGAGTACTATGGATAGCCCCCGGCCCTATCTTATATGAAGGATGGCCTTATGCCTATCCCATGCATGCTTAACCCCCTCACTGTATTTGCAGCTACCACTTCTGCAGGAAGGCTATTCCATGCATCCACTACTCTCTCAGTAAAGTAATACTTCCTGATATTACTGTTAACCCTTTGTCCCTCTAATTTAACACTATGTCCTCTTGTGGTAGTTTTTCTTCTTGTAAATCTTCTCTCTTCCTTTACCGAGTTGATTCCCTTTATGTATTTAGCAGTTTCTCTCATCTCCCCTCTGTCTCGTCTTTCTTCCAAGCTATACATGTTAAGGTCCTTTAATCTTTCCTGGTAAGTTTTATCCTGCAATCCATGGACCAGTTTAGTAGCTTTTCTCTGAACTCTCTCTAGAGTATCACTATCCTTCTGGAGATATGGCCTCCAGTACTGAGCACAATACTCCAGATGAGGTCTCACTAGTGCTCTGTAGAGCGGCATGAGCGCTAGTGATGAGCGGGAGGTGCCATATTCGATTTCGCGATATTTCGCGAATATTCGATTGAATATTCGTATTATATTTGTCGAAATCGAATATTCGTAATTATTTCATTTATCGCGAATAATATGCGATTAAATTAATCGTACGTTTTTTTTTTTTTCTTTCTGTATAAGGCAATGTTCCTATGACTATGGCTAGGCTAATATGTGTATTTTACGAATATTCTTAATATTGCTCTAACTTCGTCTTTTAGAATATTCGTAATATTCTAAAAGACGAAGTTAGAGCAATATTAAGAATATTCGTAAAATACACATAGATTGTAATTTAGCTAATATAGTGCTATAATCCTTTTTTTTTTTGTCTAATTTTTTTTGCCTCTTCTGAACTTCAGTTTTGGAAAATATGTACACTATTAAAAAATTACGATAGCAGTATATTAGCTAAATTGCAGTCTATATGTGTATTTTACGAATATTCTAAAAGCCGAAGTTAGAGCAATAATATTCCACTTTGGCATACTGCTCTCCGACAAGCGTCCCCGTCACCATGGGAACGCCTGTGGGTTAGAATATACCATCAGAGGTTTTACGATCTCAGGGAAAACTCAGATCTGATGGTATTTTCTTACCCACAGGCGTTCCCATGGTGACGGGGACGCTTGTCGGGGTGTTGTATGCTGAAGTTGATTGAATAACGATTTTGTCATGCGCTCGGGCACACGTATTAAACCATTACGATTTTTCTGTTGTAATATTTGTGAACTCGAATATTATAACCGAGATTATTGGTTTAGATTAGAATAGGACGAATATTCTAAAATTGAATATACAGCAATATATTATTTATTTCGAATATTCGTCATATTTGGTCCATCTTCCTTCCAGCTTCAATTCAATGGCTCATTGACCAACAAGCAAGAAGCAGGGAGGAATCATATATTTTCAGATGAAAAAAATAAATAAATGAATATTCGATTTCGCGAATATATGGAACTATATTCTAAATATTCGCGAAATCTCAAAGTTGCGATATTCGAGATAAAAATTTGAAATTTGAATATTCGCGCTCAACACTAATGAGCGCCTCCCTCTGTCTACTGGTAATGCCTCTCCCTATACACCCCAGCATTCTGCTAGCATCTCCTGCTGCTCTATGACATGGTCTGCCTACCTTTAAGTCTTCTGAAATAATGATCCCTAAATCCCTTTCCTCAGATACTGAGGTTAGGACTGTATCACTGATTGTATATTCTGCTCTTGGGTTTTTACGCCCCAGGTGCATTATCTTGCACTTATCTTACATTTTAGTTGCCAGATTTCTGACCATTCCTCTAGTTTTGCTAAATCCTTTTCCATTTGGTGTATCCCTCCAGGAACATCAACCCTGTTACAAATCTTTGTGTCATCAGCAAAAAGACCCACCTTACCATCGAGGCCTTCTGCAATTTCGCTGATAAAGAAATTAAACAATATGGGTCCCAGAACAGACCCCTGAGGTACCCCACTGGTAACAAGACCTTGGTCTGAATATACTCCATGGACTACAACCCTCTGTTGTCTGTCCCTCAGCCACTGCCTAATCCATTCAACAATATGGGAGTCCAAGCCCAAAGACTGCAATATTATTGATACAGACCCCAGAGTGACATGTTGCACATACAACCATATACGCCACATCCGGCACGGTGCATGTTAATGTTTCCAGGATACTGTAGTCCTGATGTGTACTGGGACCTGTACCTTGTCAGTGGTCATCTTGGTCTTCATCAGGCCTGCGGAGCGTGCACTTGTTGGCAGAACCCCCACATTCCGCTGTGTACCCAGTCCCCTCCAAAACCCAGTAGCGAGGTTGGTTTCGCCACACGAGGCATAGGGCTGGCTTCTCTAGTCTCCTCCCTGAGACGAGGCATAGGGCTGGCTTCTCTAGTCTCCTCCCTGAGACAAGGCATAGGGCTGGCTTCTCCATCTTCTCACTGAGACGAGGCATAGGGCTGGCGTCTCCATCTCCTCCCTGAGACGAGGCATAGGGCTGGCTTCTCTAGTCTCCTCCCTGAGACGAGGCATAGGGCTGGCTTCTCCAGTCTCCTCCCTGAGACAAGGCATAGGGCTGGCTTCTCCAGTCTCCTCCCTGAGACGAGGCATGGGGCTGGCTTCTCCATCTCCTCACTGAGACGAGGCTTAGGGCTGGCGTCTCCATCTCCTCCCTGAGACGAGGCATAGGGCTGGCTTCTCTAGTCTCCTCCCTGAGACGAGGTGTAACGGATCACCTGGCACCCCGACTGGGTACCTCTGTTGACGATGCTCCTAGCGTTTTCCTGAGGGTTCCAAGCACTCTGGCAGACACCACAATCACCGAACCGAAGAAGCAGATAAATCCTCTTCAAGCCTCTGAATGCTGTAGACAGTTGAATAGGAACCATACGAATAGGTTTACACTCCTAGCAGTAAAACTGGAACAGCATACCATAAATCCTCCCCCCAAGAATGAGACGACACTTCACCTTGAGGGTTAAAACCGGAACTCTCTTTATTTTAACACACAAGCATTTTATACACATCTTCCAACAAAGTTACCACCCCAGGGTTTTGTAAAAACAGCCAATAACCACGTACAATACACTCAGACACTCCCACACAAAATCCTCCCCTCTGTCCGTGATAGAATTACCTCACACTGGGTTGATGATATCATCACAGACAGACGAATACACAATATCCTCTGTCCTGGAGACAACCGAGAAGTAATTCAATTATCTCTCAGGACAAAGGACATCGCCAATACACACAGAGAGACAATGGAACAGACATCACTTACTCAAACATACAATGTCCCACCCTTGACATTACACATAGACATTACAATTACACAGACAGATGGTTCTGTCACACATCTCAATACCCCACATGTCCCCATATGGCTTGGATCTGAGCGCTCAGATGCCACAAACACAGTCAAATCGCCATGGGGTTTAAGTTTTGCATGGGCTGATGAGAGGGCCCATAATCCTGGGGCAAGAGGCTAGTACCCAGTCCCCTCCAAAACCCAGTAGCGAGGTTGGTTTCGCCACACGAGGCATAGGGCTGGCTTCTCTAGTCTCCTCCCTGAGACGAGGCATAGGGCTGGCTTCTCCAGTCTCCTCCCTGAGACGAGGCATAGGGCTGGCTTCTCCATCTCCTCCTTGAGATGAGGCATAGGGCTGGCTTCTCCAGTCTCTTCACTGAGACGAGGCATAGGGCTGGCCTCTCCATCTCCTCACTGAGACGAGGCATAGGGCTGGCCTCTCCATCTCCTCCCTGAGACGAGGCATAGGGCTGGCCTCTCCAGTCTCCTCCCTGAGACAAGGCATAGGGCTGGCTTCTCTAGTCTCCTCCCTGAGACGAGGCATAGGGCTGGCCTCTCCATCACCTCACTGAGACGAGGCATAGGGCTGGCCTCTCCAGTCTCCTCCCTGAGACGAGGCATAGGGCTGGCTTCTCTAGTCTCCTCCCTGAGACAA
Source organism: Bufo bufo (assembly GCF_905171765.1). Classification (NCBI taxonomy): domain Eukaryota; kingdom Metazoa; phylum Chordata; class Amphibia; order Anura; family Bufonidae; genus Bufo; species Bufo bufo. The sequence goes on from NC_053390.1 coordinate 2,165,178, forward strand.
GGCATAGGGCTGGCTTCTCCATCTCCTCACTGAGACGAGGCATAGGGCTGGCCTCTCCATCTCCTCCCTGAGACGAGGCATAGGGCTGGCTTCTCCAGTCTCCTCACTGAGACGAGGTATAGGGCTCGCTTTTCTAGTCTTCTCCCTGGCAGAAGAAGGGTGCGATGCTGAGGAAAGGCATGAGCTAGCTGGTAAACTATGGTCTGTGGCTCAGCGTCCCCCTCAGCTGTGTGTGGAGGAGAGAGGTCCCCATCACCTGTATTGGGAGGGCTTCTCTCCAGTAACAGCAGGTACATTGTGAAATACCCGACTACTATAAGCAGTAATGACAGGATCAATAACAGCAGAAGAGGCCTCAGCTGTGTGTGGAGGAGAGAGGTCCCCATCACCAGTACAGGGAGGGCTTCTCTCCAGTAACAGCAGGTACATTGTGAAATACCAGACCACTAGAGGCAGTAATGACAGGATCAATAACAGCTGAAGAGGCCCCAGCTGTGTGTGGAGGAGAGAGGTCCCCATCACCAGTACAGGGAGGGCTTATCTCCAGTAACAGCAGGTACATTGTGAAATACCCGACTACTATAAGCAGTAATGACAGGATCAATAACAGCTGAAGAGACCTCAGGTGTGTGTGGAGGAGAGGGGTCCTCATCACCAGTACAGGGAGGGCTTCTCTCCAGTAACAGCAGGTACATTGTGAAATACCCGACTACTATAAGCAGTAATGACAGGATCAATAGCAGGAGAGGCCTCAGCTGTGTGTGGAGGAGAGGGGTCCCCATCACCAGTACAGGGAGGGCTTCTCTCCAGTAACAGCAGGTACATTGTGAAATACCCGACTACTATAAGCAGTAATGACAGGATCAATAACAGCAGAAGAGGCCTCAGCTGTGTGTGGAGGAGAGAGGTCCTCATCACCAGTACAGGGAGGGCTTCTCTCCAGTAACAGCAGGTACATTGTGAAATACCCGACTACTATAAGCAGTAATGACAGGATCAATAACAGCAGAGGAGGCCTCAGCTGTGTGTGGAGGAGAGGGGTCCCCATCACCAGTACAGGGAGGGCTTCTCTCCAGTAACAGCAGGTACATTGTGAAATACCCGACTACTATAAGCAGTAATGACAGGATCAATAACAGCAGAAGAGGCCTCAGCTGTGTGTGGAGGAGAGGGGTCCCCATCACCAGTACAGGGAGGGCTTCTCTCCAGTAACAGCAGGTACATTGTGAAATACCCGACCATTAGAGGCAGTAATGACAGGATCAATAACAGCAAAAGAGGCCTCAGCTGTGTGTGGAAGAGAGGGGTCCCCATCACCAGTACAGGGAGGGCTTCTCTCCAGTAACAGCAGGTACATTGTGAAATACCGACTACTATAAGCAGTAATGACAGGATCAATAACAGCAGAAGAGGCCTCAGCTGTGTGTGGAGGAGAGGAGACCTTATCACCAGTACAGGGAGGGCTTCTCTCCAGTAACAGCAGGTACATTGTGAAATACCCGACTACTATAAGCAGTAATGACAGGATCAATAACAGCAGAAGAGGCCTCAGCTGTGTGTGGAGGAGAGGAGACCTTATCACCAGTACAGGGAGGGCTTCTCTCCAGTAACAGCAGGTACATTGTGAAATAACCGGCCACTAGAGGCAGTAATGACAGGATCAATAACAGCAGAAGAGGCCTCAGCTGTGTGTGGAGGAGAGAGGTCCCCATCACCAGTACAGGGAGGGCTTCTCTCCAGTAACAGCAGGTACATTGTGAAATACTGACTACTATAAGCAGTAATGACAGGATCAATACCAGCAGAAGAGGCCTCAGCTGTGTGTGGAGGAGAGGGGTCCCCATCACCAGTACAGGGAGGGCTTCTCTCCAGGAACAGCAGGTACATTGTGAAATACCCGACTACTGTAAGCAGTAATGACAGGATCAATGTCACGGAACCATGAACCAGACGTACAACAAGAGATAAGTGAAAATAAGAAGGCTTTATTGAAAATAAAGCTGTAAAGCAAAAGTCCAAACGGATGGTGAAACCGAGCCGAGTCTTTGCGAAGCCAGAGGTCAGGAACCAGAAGGGTAGTCAGACGAAGCCAGGATCAGGAACCAGCAGGGTAGTCAGACGAAGCCAGGATCAGGAACCAGCAGGGTAGTCAGACGAAGCCAGGATCAGGAACCAGAAGCAGCAGCAGTCTTAGAAGCATGTGAACACAAGAGGACAAAGCAAGGAACTGAAGCCACAGACCTCCTATATATATGAGCTAGGCATCCAGCTCCTCCCAGGGGAAGGAGGAGCCGCAGGGTGGAAGGCTACAAGAAACCCAGAAACCAAGATGGCCGCCAGCACATGTCAAACGAAGGAGAGCAGCAAGCAGGTAAGACCATGACAGTACCTCCCCCTCAAGGGCCCCTCCTCCGCGGAGCACAAAACGGTTTCTGAGGGAAGCGTGCGTGGAAGGCTCGGAGCAAGGCAGGAGCATGGACATCTGCGGAGGGAACCCAGGAACGCTCCTCTGGACCATAACCACGCCAATGGACCAAAAACTGCAACCGACCGCGGACCAGGCGTGAGTCCAGGATATTGCTCACCTCATATTCCTCACGATTGCCCACTTGGACCGGACGAGGCCGAGGAACCGAGGAAGTGAAACGATTACACACCAGTGGCTTCAACAGGGAGACATGAAACACGTTGGAGATCCGCATGCCAGGAGGAAGCGCAAGGGCATAGGCTACCGGGTTTACCCTGCGAAGCACTCGGAAGGGACCAACAAAGCGAGGCGCCAGCTTGGGAGTGGGCACTCGAAGGTTGAGGTGGCGGGTGGACAACCATACACGGTCTCCGACCTGGTAGGAAGGAGCAGGCGCTCGTCTGCGATCAGCCTGGAGTCTCTGGCGCTGCGCAGAGACCTCAAGGGACTTCTGGATCTGTATCCAAGAAGCACGTAGGACGGAAAGGTGATCCTCCACAGCCGGAATATCCTGGGGAGAGAATACCTCCGGTAACACGGCAGGTTGGAACCCATAATTGGCCATGAAGGGAGACGTCCCAGAGGAAGAGTTCACCGCCGTGTTCCTGGCAAACTCAGCCCAAGGCAGGAGGTCAACCCAATTGTCTTGGTGATCGGAGACATAGCAACGAAGGAATTGCTCCAAGGCCTGATTGGATCGTTCTGCGGCCCCATTGGACTGAGGGTGGTAGGCCGAGGAGAAGGAGAGATGAATCCCCAACTGGGAGCAAAAGGCGCGCCAGAACCTGGACACAAACTGACTCCCCCGATCCGACACAATCTCCTTAGGCAAACCGTGCAACCGGAAGACCTCCCTGGCAAAAATCGTGGCCAACTCTTGTGCAGAGGGTAACTTCTTGAGAGGAACACAGTGGCACATTTTGGAAAACCGATCCACAATCATGAGAATGACCGTATGGCCTCGGGATGCAGGGAGGTCCACAATGAAATCCATCCCCAGGTGTGACCATGGGCGCTCCCCGGTGGCTATGGGTTGCAGAAGGCCCAACGGAAGGTGCCGAGGGGACTTACTCTGGGCACAAACGGAGCATGCCGCTACATATGCGGCGATGTCGGAACGTAGGGAAGGCCACCAGAACAGACGTGAAACAGCCCAGGACAGCTGATTCTTTCCAGGATGCCCCGCGGTCTTGGAGTTATGGTAGGTTCGCAACAACCGAGTGCGCAACTCCTCAGGCACAAAACATCTGCCGTTGGGTCTCCCAGAGGGAGCACCAGATTGAGCCGCCAAAATCTGCTCACCCAGGGGAGAGGTCAGGCTGGTGCGAATGGCGGCCAGGATCTGATTCGGAGGTATGACCGAAGTCGGAATCGACTCCTCCCTGGACAGCTCGGAGTACTGCCGTGATAAGGCATCCGCCCTGATGTTCTTGGAACCGGGTAGGTAGGAGACCACGTAATTAAAACGTGACAAGAACAGAGCCCATCTGGCCTGACGTGGTGTCAATCTCTTGGCCTCAGAAAGGTAGGTCAGATTCTTGTGGTCCGTCAGGATGAGAACCGGAACCACCGAACCCTCGAGCAAGTGCCTCCATTCTTTAAGGGCCTGCACGATGGCCAATAACTCCCTGTCACCAATCTGATAGTTGCACTCCGCGGAAGACAGTTTCCGGGAGTAAAACCCACAAGGAAGCAGAGGACCCTCTGGTGTTCTACGCTGAGACAGAAGGGTGCCTACTCCCGTCTCAGACGCGTCCACCTCGAGGACAAAGGGCAACCCAGGGTTGGGATGCGACAGAATCGGAGCCGACACAAAGGCGGACTTTAGGGCCTCAAAAGCTCGGATGGCCTCGAGCGGCCAGACCTGGGAATTACTGCCCTTCCTGGTCAGATCCGTGAGAGGCTTGGCCAGCATGGAAAAGTCCCTGATGAACTTCCGATAATAATTGGCGAAGCCCAAAAAGCGCTGCAGGGAACGAAGACCACTGGGCTGGGGCCACTGTAAGACAGCCGAAACCTTCTCAGGATCCATGGAGAACCCCTCAGCGGAAATGATGTAACCTAAGAAGGTTACCTGGGATCGGTGAAATTCGCATTTCTCAAGCTTACCGAACAGCTTGTTCTCTCGTAACCGTTGCAACACTCGTCTGACATCCAGAATGTGGGCCTCCATGGATTCAGAATATACCAAGATGTCATCCAAATAGACTACCACACACTGCTGCAACAGGTCACGGAAAACATCGTTGATGAATTCCTGAAAGACTGCGGGCGCATTGCACAACCCAAAGGGCATAACCAAGGATTCGTAATGACCGGTCCTGGTGTTAAACGCGGTCTTCCACTCATCGCCCGCCTTGATCCTTACCAGGTTATATGCCGCCCTCAGGTCGAGTTTGGTAAAGACCGTGGCCCCTTTAAGGCGATCGAACAGCTCGGAAATCAAGGGTATCGGGTAAGCGTTCTTGATCGTGATGCGATTGAGACCCCTGTAATCGATGCAAGGCCTCAACTCACCGCCCTTCTTTTTCACAAAGAAAAATCCAGCCCCTGCCCGGGACGAAGATTTGCGAATGTGTCCGCGTGAAAGCGCCTCCCTCACGTACTCCTCCATGGCCTCATTCTCCGCTACCGACAGTGGATAGACTTTGCCACGAGGAGGAACGGCACCAGATTGTAACTCTATGGCACAATCGTATGGGCGGTGCGGAGGTAGGGCAACCGCGCGCACCTTATCGAATACATCCCGGTACTCCTCGTATTCAAGAGGCAACAGAGAGTCCGAGGAAGTACACAGCAACTTGACAGACCCATGGATGCAACTAGCCCCACACTGCGGTGACCACGAGAGGATCTCGACCGATCTCCAATCGAAAGTCGGATTATGCTTCTGGAGCCAGGGGTACCCCAAGACCACCGAGTAGTGTGGAGACGAAATAACCTGGAGGCAGACCGACTCTCTGTGAACGGCACCAATGGCTATCCCCACTGGAAGGGTCTCATGAGTCACGTGTGGCGGCAGAAGGGGTCTGCCGTCTATCGCCTCAAGAGCCAGTGGGGAACCTCGAGCCTGCAGAGGAATGGAATTGGCGGCAGCGAACACACTATCAATGAACAAACCACCAGCACCAGAGTCCACCAACGCCTGGGTCGTCACCGAGCCCCCGACCCAGGAGAGGACAACAGTGATCAGTGGTTTGTCAACACGGGAAACCGGGGACGAGGAGACTCCACCCAAGATCTGCCCCCGACAGGATCTCAGGGTACGAGCGTTTCCCGGACGGTTCGGACATGCCAACCGAAAATGCCCACCGAGACCACAGTACATGCATCGGCCCTCGCGTCTCCGGAGTGCCCTCTCCCCCTCGGACAGGCGAGCAAACCCCAGCTGCATGGGTTCACCCCCAGACAAGTCATCCCCAGGAGGCGTGGGAGGAGAGGGAGGCACGGGTGGGACAGCAAACGTAGGCACCAATCTGTTAGAAGACCTCCGCAGGTTCTCCTTAAAGGAAGGTCTCTCCCTGAGTCTGGTGTCAATCAAAATCACGAAAGAAATAAGAGACTCGAGCTCAACTGGTAGGTCCTTAGCTGCAACCTCATCCTTCAAGGCATCCGAGAGACCATGAGAGAAAGCAGCGACCAGAGCCTCATTATTCCAGCCCACCTCTGCTGCCAGGGTACGAAACTCAATGGCGTATTCAGCTACGGATCGTGAACCCTGTCTGATGGACATAAGGAGCTTCGCAGCAGAGGCAGCACGAGCCGGCACATCGAATACCTTCCGAAGAGAAGCAACAAAACCGGAAAACTCGGCAACCACCGGATTGTTGTTCTCCCATAAAGGGCTGGCCCAGGCCAAGGCCTTGTCCGAGAGCAGCGAGATCAAGAAGCCCACCTTTGATCTCTCAGTAGGAAAGGCATGTGGCAGCAACTCGAAATAAATGCCCACCTGGTTAAGGAAGCCTCGGCACTGAGTTGGCTCTCCCCCAAAGCGCTGTGGAAGAGGGGCAGAACCGGTCATACCCCGAAACACCGCAGGCGCAACAACAGGTGTCGGGGTAGACTCTGGCGCAACAACCTGAGCGGCAGTAGGAGCGAGCCCAGGAGCGACAACCGACCCATCGGCAACGGGAGCGAAATGAGCCGTGCGTTCAAGCAGGGTTTGCAACGCCACAGCGAACCGACCCAACAGGTGATCCTGCTGATCAAGTCTGGCAACCAGCGTGGGTAGCGAGGATGGCCCTGTACCGTCAGAATTCATGGCTTGGTCCTAATGTCTCGGAACCATGAACCAGACGTACAACAAGAGATAAGTGAAAATAAGAAGGCTTTATTGAAAATAAAGCTGTAAAGCAAAAGTCCAAACGGATGGTGAAACCGAGCCGAGTCTTTGCGAAGCCAGAGGTCAGGAACCAGAAGGGTAGTCAGACGAAGCCAGGATCAGGAACCAGCAGGGTAGTCAGACGAAGCCAGGATCAGGAACCAGCAGGGTAGTCGGACGAAGCCAGGATCAGGAACCAGCAGGGTAGTCAGACAAAGCCAGGATCAGGAACCAGCAGGGTAGTCAGACGAAGCCAGGATCAGGAACCAGCAGGGTAGTCAGACGAAGCCAGGATCAGGAACCAGCAGGGTAGTCAGACGAAGCCAGGATCAGGAACCAGCAGGGTAGTCAGACGAAGCCAGGATCAGGAACCAGCAGGGTAGTCAGACGAAGCCAGGATCAGGAACCAGCAGGGTAGTCAGACGAAGCCAGGATCAGGAACCAGAAGCAGCAGCAGTCTTAGAAGCATGTGAACACAAGAGGACAAAGCAAGGAACTGAAGCCACAGACCTCCTATATATATGAGCTAGGCATCCAGCTCCTCCCAGGGGAAGGAGGAGCCGCAGGGTGGAAGGCTACAAGAAACCCAGAAACCAAGATGGCCGCCAGCACATGTCAAACGAAGGAGAGCAGCAAGCAGGTAAGACCATGACAATCAATAACAGCAGAAGAGGCCCCAGCTGTGTGTGGAGGAGAGAGGTCCTCATCACCAGTACAGGGAGGGCTTCTCTCCAGTAACAGCAGGTACATTGTGAAATACCCGACTACTATAAGCAGTAATGACAGGATCAATAACAGCAGAAGAGGCCTCAGCTGTGTGTGGAGGAGAAGGGTCCCCATCACCAGTACAGGGAGGGCTTCTCTCCAGTAACAGCAGGTACATTGTGAAATACCCGACTACTATAAGCAGTAATGACAGGATCAATAACAGCAGAGGAGGCCTCAGCTGTGTGTGGAGGAGAGGAGACCTTATCACCAGTACAGGGAGGGCTTCTCTCCAGTAACAGCAGGTACATTGTGAAATACCCGACCACTAGAGGCAGTAATGACAGGATCAATAACAGCATAAGAGGCCTCAGCTGTGTGTGGAGGAGAGAGGTCCTCATCACCAGTACAGGGAGGGCTTCTCTCCAGTAACAGCAGGTACATTGTAAAATACCAGACTACTATAAGCAGTAATGACAGGATCAATAACAGCAGAGGAGGCCTCAGCTGTGTGTGGAGGAGAGGGGTCCCCATCACCAGTACAGAGAGGGCTTCTCTCCAGTAACAGCAGGTACATTGTGAAATACCCGACTACTATAAGCAGTAATGACAGGATCAATAACAGCAGAAGAGGCCTCAGCTGTGTGTGGAGGAGAGCGGTCCTCATCACCAGTACAGGGAGGGCTTCTCTCCAGTAACAGCAGGTACATTGTGAAATACCCGACTACTATAAGCAGTAATGACAGGATCAATAACAGCAGAAGAGGCCTCAGCTGTGTGTGGAGGAGAGGGGTCCCCATCACCAGTACAGGGAGGGCTTCTCTCCAGTAACAGCAGGTACATTGTGAAATACCCGACTACTATAAGCAGTAATGACAGGATCAATAACAGCAGAAGAGACCTCAGCTGTGTGTGGAGGAGAGGGGTCCCCATCACCAGTACAGGGAGGGCTTCTCTCCAGTAACAGCAGGTACATTGTGAAATACCCGACTACTATAAGCAGTAATGACAGGATCAATAACAGCACAGGAGGCCTCAGCTGTGTGTGGAGGAGAGGGGTCCTCATCACCAGTACAGGGAGGGCTTCTCTCCAGTAACAGCAGGTACATTGTGAAATACCCGACTACTATAAGCAGTAATGACAGGATCAATAACAGCAGAGGAGGCCTCAGCTGTGTGTGGAGGAGAGGGGTCCCCATCACCAGTACAGGGAGGGCTTCTCTCCAGTAACAGCAGTTACATTGCGAAATACCCGACTACTATAAGCAGTAATGACAGGATCAATAACAGCAGAAGAGGCCTCAGCTGTGTGTGGAGGAGAGGGGTCCCCATCACCAGTACAGGGAGGGCTTCTCTCCAGTAACAGCAGGTACATTGTGAAATACCCGACCATTAGAGGCAGTAATGACAGGATCAATAACAGCAAAAGAGGCCTCAGCTGTGTGTGGAAGAGAGGGGTCCCCATCACCAGTACAGGGAGGGCTTCTCTCCAGTAACAGCAGGTACATTGTGAAATACCCGACTACTATAAGCAGTAATGACAGGATCAATAACAGCAGAAGAGGCCTCAGCTGTGTGTGGAGGAGAGGAGACCTTATCACCAGTACAGGGAGGGCTTCTCTCCAGTAACAGCAGGTACATTGTGAAATAACCGGCCACTAGAGGCAGTAATGACAGGATCAATAACAGCAGAAGAGGCCTCAGCTGTGTGTGGAGGAGAGAGGTCCCCATCACCAGTACAGGGAGGGCTTCTCTCCAGTAACAGCAGGTACATTGTGAAATACCGACTACTATAAGCAGTAATGACAGGATCAATAACAGCAGAAGAGGCCTCAGCTGTGTGTGGAGGAGAGGAGACCTTATCACCAGTACAGGGAGGGCATCTCTCCAGTAACAGCAGGTACCTTGTGAAATACCCGACTACTATAAGCAGTAATGACAGGATCAATAACAGCAGAGGAGGCCTCAGCTGTGTGTGGAGGAGAGGGGTCCTCATCACCAGTACAGGGAGGGCTTCTCTCCAGTAACTGCAGGTACATTGTGAAATACCCGACTACTATAAGCAGTAATGACAGGATCAATAACAGCAGAAGAGGCCTCAGCTGTGTGTGGAGGAGAGAGGTCCCCATCACCAGTACAGGGAGGGCTTCTCTCCAGTAACAGCAGGTACATTGTGAAATACCCGACTACTATAAGCAGTAATGACAGGATCAATAACAGCTGAAGAGGCCTCAGGTGTGTGTGGAGGAGAGGGGTCCTCATCACCAGTACAGGGAGGGCTTCTCTCCAGTAACAGCAGGTACATTGTGAAATACCGACTACTATAAGCAGTAATAACAGGATCAATAACAGCAGAAGAGGCCTCAGCTGTGTGTGGAGGAGAGAGGTCCTCATCACCAGTACAGGGAGGGCTTCTCTCCAGTAACAGCAGGTACATTGTGAAATACCCGACTACTATAAGCAGTAATGACAGGATCAATAACAGCAGAAGAGGCCTCAGCTGTGTGTGGAGGAGAGAGGTCCCCATCACCAGTACAGGGAGGGCTTCTCTCCAGTAACAGCAGGTACATTGTGAAATACCCGACTACTATAAGCAGTAATGACAGGATCAATAACAGCAGAAGAGGCCTCAGCTGTGTGTGGAGGAGAGAGGTCCTCATCACCAGTACAGGTAGGGCTTCTCTCCAGTAACAGCAGGTACATTGTGAAATACCCGACTACTATAAGCAGTAATGACAGGATCAATAACAGCAGAAGAGGCCTCAGCTGTGTGTGGAGGAGAGGGGTCCTCATCACCAGTACAGGGAGGGCTTCTCTCCAGTAACAGCAGGTACATTGTGAAATACCCGACTACTATAAGCAGTAATGACAGGATCAATAGCAGGAGAGGAGGCCTCAGCTGTGTGTGGAGGAGAGAGGTCCTCATCACCAGTACAGGGAGGGCTTCTCTCCAGTAACAGCAGGTACATTGTGAAATACCCGACTACTATAAGCAGTAATGACAGGATCAATAACAGCAGAAGAGGCCTCAGCTGTGTGTGGAGGAGAGAGGTCCCCATCACCAGTACAGGGAGGGCTTCTCTCCAGTAACAGCAGGTACATTGTGAAATACCCGACTACTATAAGCAGTAATGACAGGATCAATAACAGCAGAAGAGGCCTCAGCTGTGTGTGGAGGACAGAGGTCCCCATCACCAGTACGGGGAGGGCTTCTCTCCAGTAACAGCAGGTACATTGTGAAATACCCGACTACTATAAGCAGTAATGACAGGATCAATAACAGCAGAAGAGGCCTCAGCTGTGTGTGGAGGAGAGGGGTCACCATCACCAGTACAGGGAGGGCTTCTCTCCAGTAACAGCAGGTACATTGTGAAATACCAGACTACTATAAGCAGTAATGACAGGATCAATAACAGCAGAAGAGGCCTCAGCTGTGTGTGGAGGAGAGAGGTCCCCATCACCTGTATTGGGAGGGCTTCTCTCCAGTAACAGCAGGTACATTGTGAAATACCCGGCCATTAGAGGCAGTAATGACAGGATCAATAACAGCAGAAGAGGCCTCAGCTGTGTGTGGAGGAGAGAGGTCCCCATCACCAGTACAGGGAGTGCTTCTCTCCAGTAACAACAGGTACATTGTGAAATACCGACTACTATAAGCAGTAATGACAGGATCAATAACAGCAGAAGAGGCGTCAGCTGTGTGTGGAGGAGAGAGGTCCCCATCACCAGTACAGGGAGGGCTTCTCTCCAGTAACAGCAGGTACATTGTGAAATAACCGGCCACTAGAGGCAGTAATGACAGGATCAATAACAGCAGAAGAGGCCTCAGCTGTGTGTGGAGGAGAGAGGTCCCCATCACCAGTACAGGGAGGGCTTCTCTCCAGTAACAGCAGGTACATTGTGAAATAACCGGCCACTAGAGGCAGTAATGACAGGATCAATAACAGCAGAAGAGGCCTCAGCTGTGTGTGGAGGAGAGAGGTCCCCATCACCAGTACAGGGAGGGCTTCTCTCCAGTAACAGCAGGTACATTGTGAAATACCAGACTACTATAAGCAGTAATGACAGGATCAATAACAGCAGAAGAGGCCCCAGCTGTGTGTGGAGGAGAGGGGTCCTCATCACCAGTACAGGGAGGGCTTCTCTCCAGTAACAGCAGGTACATTGTGAAATACCCGACTACTATAAGCAGTAATGACAGGATCAATAACAGCAGAAGAGGCCTCAGCTGTGTGTGGAGGAGAGAGGTCCCCATCACCAGTACAGGGAGGGCTTCTCTCCAGTAACAGCAGGTACATTGTGAAATACCCGACCATTAGAGGCAGTAATGACAGGATCAATAACAGCAGAGGAGGCCTCAGCTGTGTGTGGAGGAGAGGGGTCCCCATCACCAGTACAGGGAGGGCTTCTCTCCAGTAACAGCAGGTACATTGTGAAATACCCGACTACTATAAGCAGTAATGACAGGATCAATAACAGCAGAAGAGGCCCCAGCTGTGTGTGGAGGAGAGGGGTCCTCATCACCAGTACAGGGAGGGCTTCTCTCCAGTAACAGCAGGTACATTGTGAAATACCCGACTACTATAAGCAGTAATGACAGGATCAATAACAGCAGAAGAGGCCTCAGCTGTGTGTGGAGGAGAGAGGTCCCCATCACCAGTACAGGGAGGGCTTCTCTCCAGTAACAGCAGGTACATTGTGAAATACCCGACTACTATAAGCAGTAATGACAGGATCAATAACAGCAGAAGAGGCCCCAGCTGTGTGTGGAGGAGAGGGGTCCTCATCACCAGTACAGGGAGGGCTTCTCTCCAGTAACAGCAGGTACATTGTGAAATACCAGACTACTATAAGCAGTAATGACAGGATCAATAACAGCAGAAGAGGCCTCAGCTGTGTGTGGAAGAGAGAGGTCCCCATCACCAGTACAGGGAGGGCTTCTCTCCAGTAACAGCAGGTACATTGTGAAATACCCGACTACTATAAGCAGTAATGACAGGATCAATAAAAGCAGAAGAGGCCTCAGCTGTGTGTGGAGGAGAGGGGTCCTCATCACCAGTACAGGGAGGGCTTCTCTCCAGTAACAGCAGGTACATTGTGAAATACCCGACTACTAGAGGCAGTAATGACAGGATCAATAACAGCAGAAGAGGCCTCAGCTGTGTGTGGAGGAGAGAGGTCCCCATCACCAGTACAGGGAGGGCTTCTCTCCAGTAACAGCAGGTACATTGTGAAATACCCGACTACTAGAGGCAGTAATGACAGGATCAATAACAGCAGAAGAGGCCTCAGCTGTGTGTGGAGGAGAGAGGTCCCCATCACCAGTACAGGGAGGGCTTCTCTCCAGTAACAGCAAGTACATTGTGAAATACCCGACTACTAGAGGCAGTAATGACAGGATCAATAACAGCAGAAGAGGCCTCAGCTGTGTGTGGAGGAGAGAGGTCCTCATCACCAGTACAGGGAGGGCATCTCTCCAGTAACAGCAGGTACATTGTGAAATATCAGACCACTATAGGCAGTAATGACAGGATCAATAACAGCAGAAGAGGCCTCAGCTGTGTGTGGAGGAGAGAGGTCCCCATCACCAGTACAGGGAGGGCTTCTCTCCAGTAACAGCAGGTAGATTGTGAAATACCCGACCATTAGAGGCAGTAATGACAGGATCAATAACAGCAGTAGAGGCCTCAGCTGTGTGTGGAGGAGAGAGGTCCTCATCACCAGTATAGGGAGGGCTTCTCTCCAGTAACAGCAGGTACATTGTGAAATACCCGACCATTAGAGGCAGTAATGACAGGATCAATAACAGCAGTAGAGGCCTCAGCTGTGTGTGGAGGAGAGGGGTCCTCATCACCAGTATAGGGAGGGCTTCTCTCCAGTAACAGCAGGTACATTGTGAAATACCCGACTACTATAAGCAGTAATGACAGGATCAATAACAGCAGTAGAGGCCTCAGCTGTGTGTGGAGGAGAGGGGTCCCCATCACCAGTACAGGGAGGGCTTCTCTCCAGTAACAGCAGGTAGATTGTGAAATACCCGACTACTATAAGCAGTAATGACAGGATCAATAACAGCAGAAGAGGCCTCAGCTGTGTGTGGAGGAGAGAGGTCCTCATCACCAGTACAGGGAGGGCTTCTCTCCAGTAACAGCAGGTACATTGTGAAATACCCGACTACTATAAGCAGTAATGACAGGATCAATAACAGCAGAAGAGGCCTCAGCTGTGTGTGGAAGAGGGAGTCCGGGGGTCTTTATTGTCCATCATTTGTTTATTTCACATGTTACCCACCTCACTGAGATGATGGGAGGGATAATTGGGTGTCACGTTTGTTGCACAGTATATGAATCCATGTAGGTAAAGACATCCCACATGACTGGTGCTAAGACTTTATCCAGTGCTGATGACAGAATCATGTCTGGTGTGATGATCTGCAGAGGAGGGTTTGCAGTGTGGTTCAATGCTCTGCAGGCACGGAGATACTCTGCTGCAGAGGTCTGGTTTTAGACACCACCAGGCTGGCTCTGCAGTAATATTCTGCATTGTTCCCTTTCATCTGATCTGTGAAGGATTAGGGGGCGTTACGGGGCCGCTGGTATATTCGGTATCTGGAAAAATGTCTACCATTTGGAAACAAAAGGAATGAAATGTATTCCAAGGACAAGGACGAAGAAACTCGCGGTGTCGGACACCAGCCGCACAGCTGGCATGGATCTAGTGCCAAGTTAAGAATGTGCCCCTCCCCCACAGAATATCATATTGTCATACCACAGTATGACATCATAACGACCCTCTAAATTATATCACAATATGGCATCATAGTGACCCCCAAATTATATCACAATATGGCATCATAACGACCCCCAAATTATATCACAATATGGCATCATAGCGACCCCCAAATTATATCACAATATGGCATCATAGTGACCTTCTAAATTATATCACAATATGGCATCATAGTGACTAGAGATGAGTGAATTTTTCAAAAATTCGATTCGGCCGGTTCGCCTAATTTTTCTAGAAAAATTTGGTTCGATTCGCAGCGAATGTTGTTAAAAAACAGCTATTTCCTGTCTGCAGAGAGCCTGTATATCGGTGTAGAACACTGTGCCTGTATAGTGGTGTAGAACACTGTGCCTGTATAGCGGTGTAGAACACTGTGCCTGTATAGCGGTGTAGAACACTGTGCCTGTATAGCTGTGTAGAACACTGTGCCTGTATAGCGGTGTAGAACACTGTGCCTGTATAGCGGTGTAGAACACTGTGCCTGTATATCGGTGTAGAGCACTGTGCCTGTATAGTGGTGTAGAACACTGTGCCTGTATAGCGGTGTAGAACACTGTGCCTGTATATCGGTGTAGAACACTGTGCCTGTATAGCGGTGTAGAACACTGTGCCTGTATATCGGTGTAGAACACTGTGCCTGTATATCGGTGTAGAGCACTGTGCCTGTATAGCGGTGTAGAACACTGTGCCTGTATATCGGTGTAGAGCACTGTGCCTGTATAGCGGTGTAGAACACTGTGCCTGTATATCGGTTTAGAGCACTGTGCCTGTATAGCGGTGTAGAACACTGTGCCTGTATATCGGTGTAGAACACTGTGCCTGTATAGCGGTGTAGAACACTGTGCCTGTATATCGGTGTAGAACACTGTGCCTGTATAGCGGTGTAGAACACTGTGCCTGTATAGCGGTGTAGAACACTGTGCCTGTATAGTGGTGTAGAACACTGTGCCTGTATAGTGGTGTAGAACACCTATGCCTGTATAGCGGTGTAGAACACTGCGCCTGTATAGCGGTGTAGAACACTGTGCCTGTATAGCGGTGTAGAACACTGTGCCTGTATATCGGTGTAGAACACTGTGCCTGTATAGCGGTGTAGAACACTGTGCCTGTATAGCGGTGTAGAGCACTGTGCCTGTATAGCGGTGTAGAACAATGTGCCTGTATAGCGGTGTAGAACACTGTGCCTGTATACTGGTGTAGAACACTGTGCCTGTATAGTGGTGTAGAGCACTGTGCCTGTATAGCGGTGTAGAACACTGTGCCTGTATAGCGGTGTAGAACACTGTGCCTGTATAGTGGTGTAGAAAACCTATGCCTGTATAGCGGTGTAGAACAATGTGCCTGTATAACGGTGTAGAACACTGTGCCTGTATAGCGGTGTAGAACACTGTGCCTGTATAGCGGTGTAGAGCACTATGCCTGTATATCGGTGTAGAGCACTGTGCCTGTATAGCGGTGTAGAACACTGTGCCTGTATAGCGGTGTAGAACACTGTGCCTGTATAGCGGTGTAGAGCGCTGTGCCTGTATATCGGTGTAGAACACTGTGCCTGTATAGTGGTGTAGAACACTGTGCCTGTATAGCGGTGTAGAACACTGTGCCTGTATATCGGTGTAGAACACTGTGCCTGTATAGCGGTGTAGAACACTGTGCCTGTATATCGGTGTAGAACACTGTGCCTGTATATCGGTGTAGAGCACTGTGCCTGTATAGCGGTGTAGAACACTGTGCCTGTATATAGGTGTAGAGCACTGTGCCTGTATAGCGGTGTAGAACACTGTGCCTGTATATCGGTGTAGAGCACTGTGCCTGTATAGCGGTGTAGAACACTGTACCTGTATATCGGTGTAGAACACTGTGCCTGTATAGCGGTGTAGAACACTGTGCCTGTATATCGGTGTAGAACACTGTGCCTGTATAGCGGTGTAGAACACTGTGCCTGTATAGCGGTGTAGAACACTGTGCCTGTATAGTGGTGTAGAACACTGTGCCTGTATAGTGGTGTAGAACACCTATGCCTGTATAGCGGTGTAGAACACTGCGCCTGTATAGCGGTGTAGAACACTGTGCCTGTATAGCGGTGTAGAACACTGTGCCTGTATATCGGTGTAGAACACTGTGCCTGTATAGCGGTGTAGAACACTGTGCCTGTATAGCGGTGTAGAGCACTGTGCCTGTATAGCGGTGTAGAACAATGTGCCTGTATAGCGGTGTAGAACACTGTGCCTGTATACTGGTGTAGAACACTGTGCCTGTATAGTGGTGTAGAAAACCTATGCCTGTATAGCGGTGTAGAACAATGTGCCTGTATAGCGGTGTAGAACACTGTGCCTGTATAGTGGTGTAGAACACTGTGCCTGTATAGCGGTGTAGAGCACTATGCCTGTATATCGGTGTAGAGCACTGTGCCTGTATAGCGGTGTAGAACACTGTGCCTGTATATCGGTGTAGAGCACTGTGCCTGTATAGTGGTGTAGAACACTGTGCCTGTATAGTGGTGTAGAACACTGTGCCTGTATAGCGGTGTAGAACACTGTGCCTGTATAGTGGTGTAGAACACTGTGCCTGTATATCGGTGTAGAACACTGTGCCTGTATATCGGTGTAGAACACTGTGCCTGTATAGCGGTGTAGAACACTGTGCCTGTATATCGGTGTAGAACACTGTGCCTGTATAGCGGTGTAGAACACTGTGCCTGTATATCGGTGTAGAACACTGTGCCTGTATATCGGTGTAGAGCACTGTGCCTGTATAGCGGTGTAGAACACTGTGCCTGTATATCGGTGTAGAGCACTGTGCCTGTATAGCGGTGTAGAACACTGTGCCTGTATATCGGTGTAGAGCACTGTGCCTGTATAGCGGTGTAGAACACTGTGCCTGTATATCGGTGTAGAACACTGTGCCTGTATAGCGGTGTAGAACACTGTGCCTGTATATCGGTGTAGAACACTGTGCCTGTATAGCGGTGTAGAACACTGTGCCTGTATAGCGGTGTAGAACACTGTGCCTGTATAGTGGTGTAGAACACTGTGCCTGTATAGTGGTGTAGAACACCTATGCCTGTATAGCGGTGTAGAACACTGCGCCTGTATAGCGGTGTAGAACACTGTGCCTGTATAGCGGTGTAGAACACTGTGCCTGTATATCGGTGTAGAACACTGTGCCTGTATAGCGGTGTAGAACACTGTGCCTGTATAGCGGTGTAGAGCACTGTGCCTGTATAGCGGTGTAGAACAATGTGCCTGTATAGCGGTGTAGAACACTGTGCCTGTATACTGGTGTAGAACACTGTGCCTGTATAGTGGTGTAGAAAACCTATGCCTGTATAGCGGTGTAGAACAATGTGCCTGTATAGCGGTGTAGAACACTGTGCCTGTATAGCGGTGTAGAACACTGTGCCTGTATAGCGGTGTAGAGCACTATGCCTGTATATCGGTGTAGAGCACTGTGCCTGTATAGCGGTGTAGAACACTGTGCCTGTATATCGGTGTAGAGCACTGTGCCTGTATAGTGGTGTAGAACACTGTGCCTGTATAGTGGTGTAGAACACTGTGCCTGTATAGCGGTGTAGAACACTGTGCCTGTATAGCGGTGTAGAACACTGTGCCTGTATATCGGTGTAGAGCACTGTGCCTGTATAGCGGTGTAGAACACTGTGCCTGTATAGCGGTGTAGAACACTGTGCCTGTATAGCGGTGTAGAACACTGTGCCTGTATATCGGTGTAGAACACTGTGCCTGTATAGCGGTGTAGAACACTGTGCCTGTATAGCGGTGTAGAACACTGTGCCTGTATAGTGGTGTAGAACACTGTGCCTGTATAGTGGTGTAGAACACCTATGCCTGTATAGCGGTGTAGAACAATGTGCCTGTATAGCGGTGTAGAACACTGTGCCTGTATACTGGTGTAGAACACTGTGCCTGTATAGTGGTGTAGAACACCTATGCCTGTATAGCGGTGTAGAACAATGTGCCTGTATAGCGGTGTAGAACACTGTGCCTGTATAGCGGTGTAGAACACTGTGCCTGTATAGCGGTGTAGAGCACTATGCCTGTATATCGGTGTAGAGCACTGTGCCTGTATAGCGGTGTAGAACACTGTGCCTGTATAGCGGTGTAGAGCACTGTGCCTGTATAGAGGTGTAGAACACTGTGCCTGTATAGTGGTGTAGAACACTGTGCCTGTATATCGGTGTAGAACACTGTGCCTGTATAGTGGTGTAGAACACTGTGCCTGTATAGTGGTGTAGAACACTGTGCCTGTATAGCGGTGTAGAACACTGTGCCTGTATAGTGGTGTAGAACACTGTGCCTGTATAGTGGTGTAGAACACTGTGCCTGTATAGTGGTGTAGAACACTGTGCCTGTATATCGGTGTAGAACACTGTGCCTGTATAGTGGTGTAGAACACTGTGCCTGTATAGTGGTGTAGAACACTGTCCCTGTATAGTGGTGTAGAACACTGTGCCTGTATAGCGGTGTAGAACACTGTGCCTGTATAGCGGTGTAGAACACTGTGCCTGTATAGTGGTGTAGAACACTGTGCCTGTATAGAGGTGTAGAACACTGTCCCTGTATAGTGGTGTAGAACACTGTGCCTGTATAGAGGTGTAGAACACTGTGCCTGTATAGCGGTGTAGAACACTGTGCCTGTATAGCGGTGTAGAACACTGTGCCTGTATAGTGGTGTACAACACTGTGCCTGTATAGCGGTGTAGAGCACTGGGCCTGTATAGCGGTGTAGAACACTGTGCCTGTATAGCGGTGTAGAACACTGTGCCTGTATAGCGGTGTAGAACACTGTGCCTGTATAGCGGTGTAGAACACTGTGCCTGTATAGCGGTGTAGAACACTGTGCCTGTATAGGGGTGTAGAACACTGTGCCTGTATAGCGGTGTAGAACACTGTGCCTGTATAGCGGTGTAGAACACTGTGCCTGTATAGTGGTGTAGAGCACTGTGCCTGTATAGCGGTGTAGAGCACTGTGCCTGTATAGCGGTGTAGAACACTGTGCCTGTATAGCGGTGTAGAACACTGTGCCTGTATAGCGGTGTAGAACACTGTGCCTGTATAGCGGTGTAGAACACTGTGCCTGTATAGCGGTGTAGAACACTGTGCCTGTATAGAGGTGTAGAACACTGTGCCTGTATAGCGGTGTAGAACACTGTGCCTGTATAGCGGTGTAGAACACTGTGCCTGTATAGCGGTGTAGAACACTGTGCCTGTATAGCGGTGTAGAACACTGTGCCTGTATAGCGGTGTAGAACACTGTGCCTGTATAGTGGTGTAGAACACTGTGCCTGTATAGCGGTGTAGAACACTGTGCCTGTATAGCGGTGTAGAACACTGTGCCTGTATAGCGGTGTAGAACACTGTGCCTGTATAGCGGTGTAGAACACTGTGCCTGTATAGCGGTGTAGAACACTGTGCCTGTATAGTGGTGTAGAACACTGTGCCTGTATAGAGGTGTAGAACACTGTGCCTGTATAGTGGTGTAGAACACTGTGCCTGTATAGCGGTGTAGAACACTGTGCCTGTATAGCGGTGTAGAACACTGTGCCTGTATAGCGGTGTAGAACACTGTGCCTGTATAGCGGTGTAGAACACTGTGCCTGTGTAGCGGTGTAGAACACTGTGCCTGTATAGCGGTGTAGAGCACTGTGCCTGTATAGGGGTGTAGAGCACTGTGCCTGTATAGGGGTGTAGAACACTGTGCCTGTGTAGCGGTGTAGAACACTGTGCCTGTATAGCTTTGTAGAACACTGTGCCTGTATAGCGGTGTAGAACACTGTGCCTGTATAGCGGTGTAGAACACTGTGCCTGTATAGCGGTGTAGAACACTTTGCCTGTATAGCGGTGTAGAACACTGTGCCTGTATAGCGGTGTAGAACACTGGGCCTGTATAGCGGTGTAGAACACTGTGCCTGTATAGCGGTGTAGAACACTGTGCCTGTATATCGGTGTAGAACACTGTGCCTGTATAGCGGTATAGAACACTGTGCCTGTATATCGGTGTAGAACACTGTGCCTGTATAGCGGTGTAGAACGCTGTGCCTGTATAGCGGTGTAGAGCACTGTGCCTGTATAGGGGTGTAGAGCACTGTGCCTGTATAGGGGTGTAGAACACTGTGCCTGTGTAGCGGTGTAGAACACTGTGCCTGTATAGCTTTGTAGAACACTGTGCCTGTATAGCGGTGTAGAACACTGTGCCTGTATAGCGGTGTAGAACACTGTGCCTGTATAGTGGTGTAGAACACTTTGCCTGTATAGCGGTGTAGAACACTGTGCCTGTATAGCGGTGTAGAACACTGTGCCTGTGTAGCGGTGTAGAACACTGTGCCTGTATAGTGGTGTAGAACACTGTGCCTGTATAGAGGTGTAGAGCACTGTGCCTGTATAGAGGTGTAGAACACTGTGCCTGTATAGAGGTGTAGAGCACTGTGCCTGTATAGGGGTGTAGAACACTGTGCCTGTGTAGCGGTGTAGAACACTGTGCCTGTATAGAGGTGTAGAGCACTGTGCCTGTATAGCGGTGTAGAGCACTGTGCCTGTATAGGGGTGTAGAGCACTGTGCCTGTATAGGGGTGTAGAACACTGTGCCTGTGTAGCGGTGTAGAACACTGTGCCTGTATAGCTTTGTAGAACACTGTGCCTGTATAGCGGTGTAGAACACTGTGCCTGTATAGCGGTGTAGAACACTGTGCCTGTATAGTGGTGTAGAACACTTTGCCTGTATAGCGGTGTAGAACACTGTGCCTGTATAGCGGTGTAGAACACTGTGCCTGTGTAGCGGTGTAGAACACTGTGCCTGTATAGTGGTGTAGAACACTGTGCCTGTATAGTGGTGTAGAACACTGTACCTGTATAGCGGTGTAGAACACTGTGCCTGTATAGAGGTGTAGAGCACTGTGCCTGTATAGCGGTGTAGAACACTGTGCCTGTGTAGCGGTGTAGAACACTGTGCCTGTATAGCGGTGTAGAACACTGTGCCTGTATAGCGGTGTAGAACACTGTGCCTGTATAGAGGTGTAGAACACTGTGCCTGTATAGTGGTGTAGAACACTGTGCCTGTATAGTGGTATAGAACACTGTACCTGTATAGCGGTGTAGAACACTGTGCCTGTATAGTGGTGTAGAACACTGTGCCTGTATAGCGGTGTAGAACACTGTGCCTGTATAGCGGTGTAGAACACTGTGCCTGTATAGCGGTGTAGAACACTGTGCCTGTATAGAGGTGTAGAACACTGTGCCTGTATAGTGGTGTAGAACACTGTGCCTGTATAGCGGTGTAGAACACTGTGCCTGTATAGTGGTGTAGAGCACTGTGCCTGTATAGCGGTGTAGAGCACTGTGCCTGTATAGGGGTGTAGAACACTGTGCCTGTATAGCGGTGTAGAACACTGTGCCTGTATAGCGGTGTAGAACACTGTGCCTGTGTAGCGGTGTAGAACACTGTGCCTGTATAGCTTTGTAGAACACTGTGCCTGTATAGCAGTAACACACATAGGGAGTCTGCTGTGGTAGTGAAATAATACTGTGAGTCCGTATGACATGGAGATGACAGGCGTCGCTCTTAGAATCACTGCGCACTTCACTTATTAGGGCCGTCACGGGGCCAACACTGACCAAATAACTCAGTATGAACTGAGCCTTACAGGTCGATGTTGGCGCCAAGAAGAAGCGCACGCCTTTTACACCGCCGTTAGCGGATTCCACACACAGTTGCAAGAAAAAGTATGTGAACCCTTTTGGTCATAAAATGTGATCTGATCTTCATCTACGTCACAACAATAGACAATCACAGTCGGCTTAAGCTAATAACACACAAAGAGTTAAATAATAAAGTGGATGAGGGGCACTCTAAATTTGGCCACACATGAATTAAGATGATAGGTTTATTGTCACATATAAAATCAGCAAAAATTATAATAATAAACAATAATAGACAATGTAAACAACAATAAAAGTACAAAATAGGATATAAGAGTGACACAATGTCTACCTATTAGTTGATAGCATAATGGTCCAAAATATCGATGATACTCAAAATAAATCGTCTTGAGAAATAGTGGTATTCTGCTATACAAAGTTCCAATTAGCAGAAAATGGTGTTTTTGTTGTATATAATCCCAATCAACATAAGATCGCAATAGATATGGATAATACTTAGTGATATAAGTTGCCTCTTACCCCTCGTGGTCGATGGTATTTTGCTCACAGT
Source organism: Bufo bufo (assembly GCF_905171765.1). Taxonomy (NCBI): domain Eukaryota; kingdom Metazoa; phylum Chordata; class Amphibia; order Anura; family Bufonidae; genus Bufo; species Bufo bufo. The sequence continues at coordinate 2,187,680 of NC_053390.1, forward strand.
GGGTAGATAGGTGTCCTGTTCATTCGATCATTAGATATAGAATCGAATCGCACATGCAGCGAAGTTCTCACCGCAATGTTTGAATCCAAGGTAGTTTGTTGCAGGACCTGTGGTGTCCCACGTGGTCTGCAGTATGCCTGGTAATCGGTCACCTGATTGTCACGCGACTCTGAATAAAGGCGTGTCTTTGAATATCGGATCAAACGTTTACAGCTGAAAATAAGAAATCTTGCGTTTTTTTTTCAAAATGGACTCCTTCACTCGGTCAGCATTTGGTCAGTAATCCATCAGTATTGCTAATGCCAAAAAACAGGAGTGGATCCAAAACAGAGATGACACGTGAACGGAATATTTTCATGTCTCCTGTGTTTTGAACCCACTCCTGCTTTTGGCCACCAAATCACAAGCCAATTCTGTTGGGACCATACAGGCCTTACAGCTGCTACACAGACAGGATCCGGTGTGCGTCTCATTCTTCCTTCCTTCTGACAGATCAGAAGAAGGGTCAAATAAATGGTGATGTCAGCCAGGCCGAAAGGCAAAATAGTGGCCCAGTAATGAAGTGGGGAGGGTGGGAACAGCATGAGGAGACCACAGAGTGGCCCAATGACAGAGTGTGGAGGTGGCGGCAGCATCAGCAGGCCACAGAGTGGCACAATGACAGAGTGTGGAGGTGGCGGCAGCATCAGGAGGCCACAGAGTGGCACAATGACACAGTGTGGAGGTGGCAGCAGCATCAGGAGGCCACAGAGTGGCATGGTGACATAGTGTGGAGGTGGCAGCAGCATCAGGAGGCCACAGAGTGGCACAATGACACAGTGTGGAGGTGGCAGCAGCATCAGGAGGCCACAGAGTGGCATGGTGACATAGTGTGGAGGTGGCAGCAGCATCAGGAGGCCACAGAGTGGCAAGGTGATATAGTGTGTAGGTGGCAGCAGCAGCAGTAGGCCACAGAGTGGCATGGTGACATAGTGTGGAGGTGGCAGCAACATCAGGAGGCCACAGAGTGGCAAGGCGACAGAGTGGGGAGGTGATGGCAATACCAGTACCCGGGCTCCTCTGTGAAAGATCAAGGTTGCCACAAATAGTGAAGCACAGTCACATGGGTTGAACTGCAAAGCTTTTATTGTACTTACAGGATAAAAGAAGGTAACAAGCAGAGTATAAAAATCAATTACCGGACCCGGGTTTCGCTTCAGAAAGCTTCGTCAGGGGTATCTCCTCCGCCCACTTTAGGGCGGTCTTTATAAACCCACAGGTGGGGATCCACCACACTCTGCGTCTTTAAATCTTCTTCCTTTGAACAATTACGGTGAACCCTTTTTTAATTGCCCCTTTGGTATATTTTTTAGCCAGGGAGTATAATGACAGCTAGAGGTGTCTATAACTAAGACGCAGAGTGAGGCTATCGGTGAGCGGACATTGTAGAGAGGACCTCGTGAAATGTAGGAAGGAAATAGAAAGAGAACGTGAAAGAGGGAGATTCACTAAAGATAAAAAAAGATTTCCGCTTCTCCTTACTCAATTTAATGTGCATGCCGAGATTAATAAAAATGTGATAAAAAAGAATTGGTCAACCCTAAAGAACGATCCGGTATCAGGGAAAGATATTCCGGATCAACCAAGTGGGATCTTTAGAAAGGCACCGAGCCTACGGACCAAATCGGTGCACAGCTCAATACGTTCTGAGGGTGTAAGAAAAGGGAATGAATTCACCCGGGGTGGGCTCTGTCTGCCGTAATAGGAAGAAAGAGAAGAGAAAGAGGGACACACAGATTGGGCATTCCAACCAGAAAGATCAGGACCATCAAATAAAAGGGCTTATTACCTGTGAGAGTGTAGGGGTGGTGTACAGGCTGGAGTGCCCTTGTGGCCTCCACTATGTGGGGCCAACTATGAGAAAATGGAAAGTAAGGATTCAAGAGCATGTCCGGAACATTAGAAAGGGGCTTGAGACGCAAAGTGTGTCTACGGCCTGTCATTTTATATAGTCGAGCTGGTTAAACCACATTGGCGTGGAGCGAACTCCATTGAGCGGATTAATAGGAGGGAGGTTGAATGGGTTTATAGGATGGATACGCTACAACCTAAAGGGATGAACGTGGGGTTTGATCTGAAACCTTGCCTCACTTGAGAGAACATCCCGTACCGCAATGTCCACTGGAGCCATTGGAGGACCTTTGGCAGTACTGCTGGAGGGCTGTGATTGGCCGGAGTGGATCATGTGGGGTATGACGTGTTCGGCACTCCATGAAGGAAAGGAGGCGGTCCTAGGGTGTGCATTTCCCTATTGGTTGGAATATGGGTCACGTGGGGAGGGTGGATCCTTCTGAATGGGAGAACACTATGTAACTGTTTTTCAGGTAGATTCCCTGTGTTTTATGGAATTAGGCGATTAGGAGGTTTTTATGTGATGTAAATTCTATGAGTTTGTATTTTATGTACCTTTATAAGGGTTTTAACTTTTGTAATGAGCCTTATTGGCTGTGACGATTTTATGGAGGTGTGGTGGATCCCCACCTGTGGGTTTATAAAGAGCGCCCTAAAGTGGGCGGAGGAGATACCCCTGACGAAGCTTTCTGAAGCGAAACCCGGGTTGTTACTTTCTTTTATCCTGTAAGTACAATCAAAGCTTCGCAGTTCAACCCATGTGACTGTGCTTCACTATTTGTGGCAACCTTGATCTTTCACAGAGGTTCACAAAGGAGAGGGGGAAGTGAAGCTTTCCCATATCCCAGGAGGTCTGTGTGATCTGGAGGGAGGATCTTTCTGTTTGCTCTGGAGCAGCGCCGTCCATTTGAACAAAGGCACCTGTATATGTGAACAGTACCCACTTCACAATTGGAACTCGCGACGCACCATAAAAAGGCAACGTACTAACGGCTGTTTATTTTCATTTTTATTTCAATGCCAGTACGCGCTGAAGATGGTGGGTGAAAGAAGGAGCACTTGGCATCAGATGTGTGGCATCAGGCGGGTGGCAGCATCAGAATAGTAGCTGAGGCAGGTAGCCAGAAGAAACCGGTCTCTTTTGTCAGTGCTGGTGTGGCACCATGGATGATCTAGTCTGATGCACCAGGCATTGGTGGGTGGAAATGCTGGCTGATCCACGCCTGATTCATCTTGACAAAGGTCAGTCTCTCCACATTTTGGGTGGACAGGCGAGTTCTCCTTAGGGTAACTATGGCCCACGCTGCACTAAACACACGCTCTGATGCCACACTACTGGGCGGGCAGGACGGCTTTTCCAGGGAAAACTCGGACAGTTTCGGCCACAAATCCAGTTTGGCTATCCAGTAGTCCAGGGGATCTTCAATGACGGCTGGCAGGGTGCACTCCAAGTATGCCACCACCTGCTGGTTGCAGTTCTGCTCGATTTTCAGTTGTCGTGAAGAAAGCTAAGATTCGATTTCTTGCTGAAGGACATGGAGCAGTTCCTCCCCTTGTGTGACTCCGTTCGCCCAGGCAAACCAGGTGCAGAACAGCATGAGAGTGATGAGAGGAGTCGCACATGGCTTGCATACACTACATGCCTCCAACATAATTCTTGGATCTCTACATAAAAATAATGTATTTGCTGTAAATCGCGAGAGGGGCATAGTTGGAGACATTGACTTCACAAGAGATACAGAGCAGCGGAGTTCAGCCACCTCTATTTGCTTCCTGCTGTTTACTGCTCCTGAATTAAGATTGGGGCAACCAGCTTCAGCTTCCTCTCATCTGTATGCCTACGGAGTCCTTTTGTTATGGCTTTGCACAGGGAGCGAGATTGTTACGCACAATTCTGATGGAACTCCTGATCTTAAGAAACTGGACTTGGACTCCAAAGCAGAGGCTCTCCTGTCATGTCTTGTGTGCTGTGGAGATGAAATGCAGATGGAGCAGATAAAAACACAGGGATGTTTATAACTTACTGAAGCTGCTTGATTTAATTGTGAATTGATGTATTGATGGAAGTGCTCATTGCTTATGGGCCTGGCACCCCCATGAGAGCCGGCACCCAGGGCAGACCGCCCCGCCTCCCCCTGGGCACACCACTGATGTCATGTAATGTTTTACAAAGAGGCGGCAGATTTTCTTTACACTAAGTGCTCTTTCACAAGAGCGGATGCCGTGCGGGTAATCCGCTGCGTGAAAGAGTGCCAAGCCCCACTCCGGACAGCAGAGACACGGAGCAGTGACATGATTGATGATGCTCTTTGCCCCTCTGTGATCTTTTTACTACAAAATCACAATGAGATAAAGCTGTCACTGTGATTTTCTAGTAAAAAGATCATAAAGAGGCACAGAGTATTATCAATCATGTTAATGCTCCGTGTCTCTGCTCTCCGGAACGGGGCTTGGCTCTCTTTCACGCAGTGGATTACCCGCACAGGATCCGCTCGTGTTAAAGAGCCCTAAGCCCAATTCATGGCTACACTCACCCAGTCCTAATAAAATCTGGTCCTACCTCATCCAGGGTGTCGCTGCCGTCTGCGTGATGTCCACTGGATCTAGAACAAGGTCCCTGTGGTGAGAGAGAAAAAAAGACTAATAACATAAGGAAGGGATGGTGACTGCCCCTGTGAAATCACCAGCAGGGGGCGCTGTGCTGGCCTGGAAGACTGAGCCATGCCAATGTATAGCAGGGAAATCTAGGACATTTCCCCTAAATTCTATTAATACACAGTACTAATGCCCACCTTGTGGTCCCTTCAAAATAGTTATGTCCTCATTGTGGCCCCTCACAGCAGTTATGCCCAACTTTGTTCCTGTCACAGTAGTTATGCCTACTTTTGTGCTCCCTCACTGTAGTTATGCCCAGATATGTGCCCCATCACGGTAATTATGCTAGATTATGTGCCCCCTCACTGTAATTATGCCAGATTATGTGTCCCCTCACAGTAGTTATAGCCATATATGTGCCCCCTCACAGTAGTTATGCCAGATATGTGCCCCCTCACAGTGGTTATGCCAGATATGTGCCCCCTCACAGTAGTTATGCCTAGATATGTGCCTCTTTACAGTAGTTATGCCAGATATGTGCCCCCTCACAGTAGTTATGCCAGATATGTGCCCCCTCACAGTAGTTATGCACAGATATGTGCTCCCTCACAGTAGTTATGCTAGATATGTGCCCCCTCACAGTAGTTATGCCTAGATATGTGCCTTTTTACAGTAGTTATGCCAGATATGAGCACCCTCACAGTAGTTATGCCAGATATGTGCCCCCTCACAGTAGTTATGCCTAGATATGTGCCTCTTTACAGTAGTTATGCCAGATATGTGCCCCTTCACAGTAGTTATGCCCAGATATGTGCCTCTCACAGTAGCTATGCCAGATATGTGCCCCCTCACAGTAGTTATGCCCAGATATGTGCTCCCTCACAGTAGTTATTCCAGATTAGGTGCCCCCACACAGTAGTTATTCCAGATTAGGTTGCCCCCTCAGTAAAGATGCCCACTTTTGTGCCCCCTCACTCTAGTTGTTGCCCCCCTTTGCTTCCAGTCTGCAGCTTTATGGGGGGGAAAAACCCCACATACTTACCTTCTTCCCTGATGCCGCGCTCCCACACTCACATGGTGCTGCTGGCTGTGCTGAAGGCAGATTCCTGGGCTTTCAGTGCTCCTCCCACAGCCAGCAGGGGGAGCACCTGAGCTCTGAAGAACAGTGAAGCAGGGAGCGGAGAGGTCTCCCTGCTTCACTCTGAAAACAAACAGCCCGGCAGTGACAAGAACTGCCGGGTGAGTGTGCCCCCCCCCCCCCTTCCTCTGCTGTCCCCCTGCCTCCTGCGCCCCCTCATGTTTGAAGAGCGCTCTGACGGGGCCGGGCATTCTCACTGTACTTCATGCCGGGCACCATCAGTGCGATCCAATTACATGTGAGTGCAGCGATCCCTCTCCCCCCGCCGGGCCTGGTCGCACCCTCTGCCACCGCGATCGTTATGCCCCTGCTTCTATCCATTCTAGCCCTCTCTAGAGAGGGAGAAGTTTAGTTAGTGAGGAGCGGTTCAGGTGACCCCCTCTAAGGGGAAGGCAGCAGGCCCTCGTCCCTGCTGGACGATCCCTGCAGAAGTGAGTTGAGTCTACCCCCTGTATGGGGAAGGGTGTGCAGCAGGCCCTCGTCCCTGCTGGACGATCCCTGCAGAAGTGAGTTGAGTCTACCCACTGTATGGGGAAGGGTGTGCAGCAGGCCCTCATCCATGCTGGACGGGCCCTGCCAAAGCCAGCAGAGTCCCATCAGCTCTGCTGGAACAAGAGAGAAAAGCCAAGAAAAGCCAAGAGCCTCAGAAGCCATGAGGAAAGGTTCCCTGGATAAAGACATAGATAAAAGATACAGATCGAGATAAAGACTGAGCCAGACTACGGAAAGCCAAGTTCAGCAGAAAGGGAAAGTTTCTATTTTATCCAGTTAGCACAGCAGAGCTAGAAAGTGACAGATGAAGCAGGGCTGAATGTGTTTTCCTGCCAGAATTAATGCCAAAGCCTGCTGGTGACCAAGATAAAGTTGGCAGATTGTTCCCTAATGCAAGTTTATTCAAGTAAAGCTGTTATCAACTTCAATACAAGTCTGGACTCATTCATTTCATCATCCCTTTCATCAACAACCCCCTTTTCTGCAGTGGACGACCACGCCTGGGGTTCCAGGATATCCAGGTAGGAGCACCGTGACACGTGTTCAGCCACTTCTAAAAGGACATTATAGGCTACCCTTACACCACTCTGGCATTCCTACATCTACTTAGGGGGACTCCGTCCCTCGTTGCTGAAATGCAACTGGCGTCACAACAAACTTTTAACATTCATAACTAGGGATGAGCGAACCCGAACTGTATAGTTCGGGTTCGTACTGAATTTTGGGGTGTCCGTGACACGGACCCTAACATTTTCGTAAAAGTCCGGGTTCGGGTTCGGTGTTCGGCTCTTTCTCGGCGCTTTTTGAAAGGCTGCAAAGCAGCCAATCAACAAGCGTCATACTACTTGCCCCAAGAGGCCATCACAGCCATGCCTACTATTGGCATGGCTGTGATTGGCCAGTGCAGCATGTGACCCAGCCTCTATATAAGCTTGGGTCACGTAGCGCCGCACGTCACTCTGCTCTGATCAGTGTAGGGAGAGGTTGCTGCTGCTGTTAGGGCGAGATTAGACAGTGATTAACTCAGCAAAAACACTTAATTCAGTGATCGATCTCCAGCTGTGGATCATTGAACTGCTGCTATTTAGATGCTCAGTGTTTTTAGGCTGCCCAGAGCGTTTTTATGTCACTTTTTTCTTGGGTGATCGGCGGCCATTCTGTGTCTTGTGGTGCGCCAGCACGAGCTACCACCAAGTGCATTTAACCATCAATAGTGTGGTTATTTTTTTGCTATATCCTACATCAGGGGCTTGGCTGTGCTTGCTATTTTATTGAGGGGTAAAATACAATTGCCAAAATAGCAGTACCCTAAATCTGGTGTTTCAGCTGTGGCTAGCCAATTGTAATACTGTCTGCTGTCTGGCAAAGCACAGTTTTTGTTCTGGGTTGAATACAATTCCCAACTTAGCAATTCCCTAAATAATTTTTTTCTGCTGTATCAGGCCAAGTTTAAATCGATCCATAAAGGGGTAGATTAGATTGAAGGTGCAGATAGGGTTATCCTCAATAACTTCACACGCTACCATGCATTTCCAAGTCTAATTCTGTCCGTAAACGTATACCTGTCACCCAGCGCCTAAATACTAGGCCTACAATTTATATTCAGCTAAATCTGTGTTTATTGCTGAGGCTGGTCAATTCATTTAGTGTCCGCCAAAGCACAGTTTTTGTTCTGGGTTGAATACAATTCCCAACTTAGCTATTCCCTAAATCAGTGGTTTCTTCTGTATCAGGCCAAGGTTAAATCTATCCATAAAAGGGTAGATTAGATTGAAGGTGCCGATAGGGTCATCCTCAATAACTTCACACGCTATCGTGCATTTCCAAGTCTAATTCTGTCCGTAAACGTATACCTGTCATCCAGCGCCTAAATACTAGGCCTACAATTTATATTCAGCTAAATCTGTGGTTACTGCTGTGCCTGTATTAGTGTAATATGGTACCTAAATAAATAGCCAGACAGTGTTAGGTGCCTGTAAAAAAAAGGCCTGAATTTGAATTCAATACATTGGGCCAAATAATTTTTTTCTTATTGTGGTGAACGGTAACAATGAGGAAAACATCTAATAAGGGACGCGGACATGGTCGTGGTGGTGTTAGTGGACCCTCTGGTGCTGGGAGAGGACGTGGCCGTTCTGCCACAGCCACATGTCGTAGTGAACCAACTACCTCAGGTCCCAGTAGCCGCCAGAATTTACAGCGATATTTGGTCGGGCCCAATGCCGTTCTAAGGATGGTAAGGCCTGAGCAGGTACAGGCATTAGTCAATTGGGTGGCCGACAGTGGATCCAGCACGTTCACATTATCTCCCACCCAGTCTTCTGCAGAAAGCGCACAGATGGCGCATGAAAACCAAGCCCATCAGTCTGTCACATCACCCCCGGGCATATCGGGGAACCTGTCTGAGCCTCAAGTTATGCTGCAGTCTCTTATGCTGTTTGAAGACTCTGCTGGCAGGGTTTCCCAAGGGCATCCACCTAGCCCTTCCCCAGGGGTGGAAGACATAGAATGCACTAACGCACAACCACTTATGTTTCCTGATGATGAGGACATGGGAATACCACCTCAGCACGTCTCTGATGATGACGAAACACAGGTGCCAACTGCTGCGTCTTTCTGCAGTGTGCAGACTGAACAGGAGGTCAGGGATCAAGACTGGGTGGAAGACGATGCAGGGGACGATGAGGTCATAGACCCCACATGGAATGAAGGTCGTGCCACTGACTTTCAGAGTTCGGAGGAAGAGGCAGTGGTGAGACCGAGCCAACAGCGTAGCAAAAGATGGAGCAGGGTGCAAAAGCAGAACACCCGCCGCCAAGAAAGTCCGTCTGCTATTGGCCACCGCCATCTGAGACCGAGCACCCCAAAGGCAGCTTCAAGGAGTTCCCTGGCGTGGCAGTTCTTCAAACAATGTGCTGACGACAAGACCCGAGTGGTTTGCACGCTGTGCCATCAGAGCCTGAAGCGAGGCATTAACGTTCTGAACCTTAGCACAACGTGCATGACCAGGCACCTGCATGCAAAGCATGAACTGCAGTGGAGTAAACACCTTAAAAACAAGGAAGTCACTCAGGCTCCCCCTGCTACCTCTTCTGCTGCTGCTGCCTCGGCCTCTTCCTCCGACTCTGGAGGAACGTTGGCACTTGCCGCCCAGCAAACATGGGATGTACCACCAACACCACCACCTGCGTCACCAAGCATCTCAACTATGTCACACGGCAGCATTTAGCTCTCCATCTCACAAACATTTGAGAGAAAGCGTAAATTCTCACCTAGCCACCCTCGATCCCTGGCCCTGAATGCCAGCATTTCTAAACTACTGGCCTATGAAATGCTGTCATTTAGGCTGGTGGACACACACAGCTTCAAACAGCTCATGTCACTTGCTGTCCCACAGTATGTTGTTCCCAGCCGCCACTACTTCTCTAAGAGAGCCGTGCCTTCCCTGCACAAACAAGTGTCCGATAAAATCAAGTGTGCACTGCGCAACGCCATCTGTGGCAAGGTCCACCTAACCACAGATACGTGGACCAGTAAGCACGGCCAGGGACGCTATATCTCCCTAACTGCACACTGGGTAAATGTAGTGGCGGCTGGGCCCCAGGCGGAGAGCTGTTTGGCGCACGTCCTTCCGCCGCCAAGGATCGCAGGGCAACATTCTTTGCCTCCTGTCTCCTCCTCCTCCTACTCAGCTTCCTCCTCCTCTTCTTCCACCTTCTCATCCGGTCAGCCACACACCTTCACCACCAACTTCAGCACAGCCCGGGGTAAACGTCAGCAGGCCATTCTGAAACTCATATGTTTGGGGGACAGGCCCCACACCGCACAGGAGTTGTGGCGGGGTATAGAACAACAGACCGACGAGTGGTTGCTGCCGGTGAGCCTCAAGCCCGGCCTGGTGGTGTGCGATAATGGGCGAAATCTCGTTGCAGCTCTGGGACTAGCCGGTTTGACGCACATCCCTTGCCTGGCGCATGTGCTGAATTTGGTGGTGCAGAAGTTCATTCGCAACTACCCCGACATGTCAGAGCTGCTGCATAAAGTGCGGGCCGTCTGTTCGCGCTTCCGGCGTTCTCACCCTGCCGCTGCTCGTCTGTCTGCGCTACAGCGTAACTTCGGCCTTCCCGCTCACCGCCTCATATGCGACGTGCCCACCAGGTGGAACTCCACCTTGCATATGCTGGACAGACTGTGCGAGCAGCAGCAGGCCATAGTGGAGTTTCAGCTGCAGCACGCACGGGTCAGTCGCACTGCGGATCAGACACACTTCACCACCAATGACTGGGCCTCCATGCGAGACCTGTGTGCCCTGTTGCGCTGTTTCGAGTACTCCACCAACATGGCCAGTGCCGATGACGCCGTTATCAGCGTTACAATACCACTTCTATGTCTCCTTGAGAAAACACTTAGGGCGATGATGGAAGAGGAGGTGGCCCAGGAGGAGGAGGAGGAAGAGGGGTCATTTTTAGCACTTTCAGGCCAGTCTCTTCGAAGTGACTCAGAGGGAGGTTTTTTGCAACAGCAGAGGCCAGGTACAAATGTGGCCAGACAGGGCCCACTACTGGAGGACGAGGAGGACGAGGATGAGGAGGAGGTGGAGGAGGATGAGGATGAAGCATGTTCACAGCGGGGTGGCACCCAACACAGCTCGGGCCCATCATTGGTGCGTGGCTGGGGGGAAACGCAGGACGATGACGATACGCCTCCCACAGAGGACAGCTTGTCCTTACCTCTGGGCAGCCTGGCACACATGAGCGACTACATGCTGCAGTGCCTGCGCAACGACAGCAGAGTTGCCCACATTTTAACGTGTGCGGACTACTGGGTTGCCACCCTGCTGGATCCCCGGTACAAAGACAATGTGCCCACCTTACTTCCTGCACTGGAGCGTGATAGGAAGATGCGCGAGTACAAGCGCACGTTGGTAGACGCGCTACTGAGAGCATTCCCAAATGTCACAGGGGAACCAGTGGAAGCCCAAGGCGAAGGCAGAGGAGGAGCAAGAGGTCGCCAACGCAGCTGTGTCACGGCCAGCTCCTCTGAGGGCAGGGTTAGCATGGCAGAGATGTGGAAAAGTTTTGTCACCACGCCACAGCTAACTGCACCACCACCTGATACGGAACGTGTTAGCAGGAGGCAACATTTCACTAACATGGTGGAACAGTACCTGTGCACACCCCTCCACGTACTGACTGATGGTTCGGCCCCATTCAACTTCTGGGTCTCCAAATTGTCCACGTGGCCAGAGCTAGCCTTTTATGCCTTGGAGGTGCTGGCCTGCCCGGCGGCCAGCGTTTTGTCTGAACGTGTATTCAGCACGGCAGGGGGCGTCATTACAGACAAACGCAGCCGCCTGTCTACAGCCAATGTGGACAAGCTGACGTTCATAAAAATGAACCAGGCATGGATCCCACAGGACCTGTCCATCCCTTGTGCAGATTAGACATTAACTACCTCCCCTTAACCATATATTATTCTACTCCAGGGCACTTCCTCATTCAATACTATTTTTATTTTCATTTTACCATTATATTGCGGGGCAACCCAAAGTTGAATGAACCTCTCCTCTGTCTGGGTGCCGGGGCCTAAATGTGTGACAGTGGCCTGTTCCAGTGTTGTGTGACATGAAGCCTGATTCTCTGCTATGGGACCTCTGTCTGGGTGCCGGGGTCTAAATATCTGACAGTGGCCTGTTCCAGTGGTGGGTGACATGAAGCCTGAATCTCTGCTATGGGACCTCTCTCCTCTGTCTGGGTGCCGGGGCCAAAATATCTGACAGTGGCCTGTTCCAGTGTTGGGTGACATGAAGCCTGATTCTCTGCTATGACATGAAGACTGATTCTCTGCTGACATGAAGCCTGAATCTCTGCTATGGGACCTCTCTCCTCTGTCTGGGTGCCGGGGCCTAAAAATATCTGACAATGGACTGTTCCAGTTTTGGGTGACGTGAAGCCTGATTCTCTGCTATGGGACCTCTCTCCTCTGTCTGGGTGCCGGGGCCTAAATATCTGACAATGGACTGTTCCAGTGGTGGGTGACGTGAAGCATGATTCTCTACTATGACATGAAGCCTGAATCTCTGCTATGGGACCTCTCTCCTCTGTCTGGGTGCCGGGGCCAAAATATCTGACAGTGGCCTGTTCCAGTGTTGGGTGACATGAAGCCTGATTCTCTGCTATGACATGAAGACTGATTCTCTGCTGACATGAAGCCTGATTCTCTGCTATGGGACCTCTCTCCTCTGTCTGGGTGCCGGGGCCTAAAAATATCTGACAATGGACTGTTCCAGTGGTGGGTGACGTGAAGCCTGATTCTCTGCTATGACATGAAGACTGATTCTCTGCTATGACATGAAGACTGATTCTCTGCTATGGGACCTCTCTCCAATTGATATTGGTTAATTTTTATTTATTTTATTTTTATTTTTATTCATTTCCCTATCCACATTTGTTTGCAGGGGATTTACCTACATGTTGCTGCCTTTTACAGCCCTCTAGCTCTTTCCTGGGCTGTTTTACAGCCTTTTTAGTGCCGAAAAGTTCGGGGCCCCATTGACTTCAACGGGGTTCGGGCTCGGGACGAAGTTCGGTTCGGGTTCGGATCCCGAACCCGAACATTTCCGGGAAGTTCGGCCGAACTTCTCGAACTTGAACATCCAGGTGTTCGCTCAACTCTATTCATAACACCTTAAAAGGGACCCCTAGCAGCGACTTGCCTTCCGCTAACCCTAACCCAACTACCCTAACGGCTCAAGCCTATCCTCACCATCTGAGGCTCTAGTGAAATCCAGGTAGTTGCTTAGACACGCCCCTCCAGAGTATAGCCATTCAGTAGCACAGTGGGTCCACACCCGCTGACCCGTGACAACGAGTTTGCTCATGGAGCAAGAAAAAAAGAAAGCGATCCGTCACCAAAAAGCGTAGCTTTGCTTTCCTTGTTTTTTACTGTTTTAGTGGATTTTTAGTCATTTTTTGTGGAATCCTCAGTGCAGCGCTTTCTTTCTTTTCTAGCTCCCTGAGAAACTCATTTCTACATGGTTATTCTGTCGTCCTGAGAGGCCCGCCCGGCACACAGCGCAGCAGTCCGGGACCCCCCCGCACGGGGGCAATTTTACCTTTATCTAGTGTTGGACCTGGGGTGCGGTGCCAACACCCCTATCCTTCCTTCTGCACATTGCGGAATTACACCAGGGAGCGTTCCCTTTATGTTTCTCTGTTATTAGGATGTCTCATTGTGGTATAATTTGGGAGTCATATGATGTCATATTACAATATAATTTGGAGGGTCACTATGATGTCATATTATAAAATAATTTGGAGGGTCACTATGATGTCATATTGTGGTATAATTTGGAGGGTCACTATGATGTCATATTGTGGTATAATTTGGGGGTCACTATGATGTCATATTGTGGTATAATTTGGGGGTCACTATGATGTCATCATTTGGAGGGTCACTATGATGTCATATTGTGGTATAATTTGGAGGGTCACTATGATGTCATCATTTGGAGGGTCACTATGATGTCATGATTTGGAGGGTCACTATGATGTCATATTGTGGTATAGTTTGGAGGGTCACTATAAGGTCATATTGTGGTATAATTTGGAGGGTCACTATAAGGTCATATTGTGGTATAGTTTGGAGGGTCACTATAAGGTCATATTGTGGTATAGTTTGGAGGGTCACTATAAGGTCATATTGTGGTATAATTTGGAGGGTCACTATGATGTCATATTGTGGTATAGTTTGGAGGGTCACTATAAGGTCATATTGTGGTATAATTTAGAGGGTCATTATGATATCATATTGTGGTATAATTTGGAGGGTCACTATGATGTCATATTGTGGTATAATTTGGAGGGTCACTATAAGGTCATATTGTGGTATAGTTTGGAGGGTCACTATAAGGTCATATTGTGGTATAGTTTGGAGGGTCACTATAAGGTCATATTGTGGTATAATTTGGAGGGTCACTATAAGGTCATATTGTGGTATAGTTTGGAGGGTCACTATAAGGTCATATTGTGGTATAATTTGGAGGGTCACTATAAGGTCATATTGTGGTATAATTTGGAGGGTCACTATAAGGTCATATTGTGGTATATTTTGGAGGGTCACTATTAGAGATGAGCGAATCAAAGTTGACAAAGTGGAATTTGATCTGAATTTCAGGAAAAATTTGATTTGCACCGAATCTGAATTTCCTTAAGCTTCGTGGTAACGAATCACATTTTTTCCTAAAATGGCTGCTGCACGTGTGACGACATGAAGCAAGGAACTCTGGGAAAGCGGGATCACCCACAATGCCATGCATGCAGCCAATCAGCAGCCAGCCAGCCCTGTGATGTCACAGCCCTAGAAATAGCCTCAGCCATCTTGGATTCTGCCATTTTCCAGTGCACTTAGTGCAGGGAGAGACGTCAGCAGGCGCTAGGGACAGTGCGAGGAAAAACTTCATTGTGCTGAAAATACAATTTACAAGTTACGGGAAAGGACAGGGAGGAATCATTCCACAGCATTTCTGTAGAACTGGGTTCAGTCGGGGAGGTTACAGCCTGGGGAATAGGAACAATCCTATTACACCTTGCTGCACTGACTGCGGATCCACATTGCCATTATACAGCTCTGTAATTCCAGCAAACCGATCTTATTAGGGTGTACGTTCTGTGTGATACCGCCATTAACAGGGTTATTACAGGGAATATTTCTATGTCTTATTTGCCCTTGTGCGGTGCAGTTATATGTTCTAAAGCAGTTTTTGACTTGTATTAGTGGGAAAAGGGGCTTATTAGCTGTTGTGCGGTGAAGTGAGAAAATTACAGCCCTTTTTGTCGTGTATTAGTGGCAAAAAATATATATTTGCTGTTTATCGGTGCAGTTATATGTTCTAAAGCCCTATTTTGTGTGTATTAGTGGAAAAAGGAAAAGTATATTTTCCGCTCAGCGGTGCAGTTATATGTGGTGAAGCCCTAATTTGCTGTATGGACCGAAACACGTAGTGGGGAATTTTTTTATGTGAAACAGGCTTTTGCTGTATGGACGAATTACATTGTCGTGGGTCCTGCAGCAAACATAATGAAATCCAATTAGATAATCCCAGCAGACGTACTTGATTTAGCGTTGTATTCTTTATTTAATCATCCAAAAGTATCCAATAACAGGACGCGTTTCGGCTCATTCAGCCTTTCTTATCCATACAGTTGAGAAAGGCTGAATGAGCCGAAACGCGTCCTGTTATTGGATACTTTTGGATGACTAAATAAAGAATACAACGCTAAATCAAGTACGTCTGCTGGGATTATCTAATTGGATTTTGTGGTGGGGACTGCCCCTTCCCATGCAGCGGCAAGAGGATTGTGAGCTGTTGAATTTAGTAAACATAATGAAGACGCTGATGGCAACATGCGGCGGAAAGCTGTGGAGTGGAATCCTCCAAAGCAATAACACCTACAGAAACAGAGCCCAGGACCGCAGCAGTGAAATAGGAAGCACCGGCCACAGGTCACCCCTGAGCGTGGTGCCCGGGACCGCAGCGATAAGCCGACAGAACAGCCCCCTTTTCTTGAGACCACGACGGGCCAATAAGCTCTTTATCAGGTCTGGAGCATGAATATTCTCCTCCAGCTCCCAAGACCTCTCTTCCAATCCACCAGGTAGTAGGCTTTCTTACCACGTTTCCTAAAGTCCAAGATGTCCTTGACCTCGAATGTCTCTCCCGAGTCTTCAGACACCGGAGTCGCCGTAGATGGAGCTGTAGAGAAGCGGTTAAGGACTACCGGTTTGAGCAAGGATACAAGGAAGGTATTTGTTACGGCATACAAGGAAATGCTCCAAACTCCGAACGGAACCTCACGAATAGCTGTTAGCAGACGAATAGGAAACACACCCAAGCGGCTTACACTCCTAGCAATCAGTCTCTAACAGCATACAGCGAATCCCCCCAAGAACGAGACCAAGCTCCGTGTTGAGGGTCAAGCAGTGGTCACCCAGAGCTGTGCGTTTATTGATCTTATATAACATTGTTACACACTAGTACCACCCACAGGGTTTTGTAAAAACAACCAATAAACACCTACAATACAGTAAAACACTCCCACACAAAATCCTCCCCTCTGCCTGTGATACAATTACCTTACACAATGGGTTGATGTAATTATCACAGGCAGGAGAATGCACAATGTCTTCTGTCCTGGAGACAACCGAGGAGTAATTCAATTATCTCTCAGGACAATACACACGTGGAGACAATAGGACAGACATCACTATTCAAATATACAATGTCCAAACCATTACAGTAAACATAGACATTTAACATATCCCCAGATGGCTTGGATCTGAGCGCTCAATATATCCAAACATCGCTCAGATGCCACAAACACAGTCCAATCGCCATGGGGTTTAAGTTTAGCATGGGTTGATGAGAGGGCCCATAATCCTGGGGCAAGAGGCTGGCAACCAGGCTTCTCCAGTACCCAGTGGCGCGGTTGGTTTCACACACAGTATTGGGGACACGAAGAGAGAGAGAGACAGAGGTAGCCGTAACTTATAGGTCACTTCATTGATCTTCTTCACAACTGCGAAGGGTCCCAGGAATCTAGGGGAAAATTTTAAACTAGGAACCCTTAATCTGATGTTTTTGGAGGAGAGAACTGAGGCGGTTTTCTTCTTTTCCTGTCCACATACATCTTCATGTGGCTCACTGCTTTATCGATGCAAATCTTGGTATCCTGCCAGATCTTAAAAAAATCCCTAAAAGAGGAATCCATCGCTGGTACCCCAGAAGACATAGGAACAGGGGGAGGAGTATGAGGATGCTGGCCGTCTGCAGATATGTGAGGTTCTTGTGATCCGTGAATATTATCACTGGATTATCACCAGATGCTGGGCCCCCTCCAACAGATAACGCCACTCTTTCAAGGCAAGTTATATGACTAGAAGTTCTCGGTCTCCTATACAGTAATTCCTCTCAGCCGGTGAGAAGAGTTTGGAGGAGAACCTACAGGTAAACATCTTGCCCTTGGAACCTCTCTGTAGAAGAACAGCCCCGACTCCTATGAAGGAGGCGTCCACTTCTAGAAAGAATTGGCGGGAGACATTGGGGTGACGCAGAACCGATGTGGAAGCAAAGGACTTCTTTAATTGGATGAAAGCGGCTTCTGCCTCTGGAGTCCAGTCCTTGGCATTCACACCTTTCCTTGCAAGAGCTAAGATCGGAGATTAGCGAATCGCAGGAAGCACTGTATAGCCAGAAGACCCTGTAGGCGGGGCCAGTCCCTTACTGTCTTCAACTTTTCAGGATCCATCTGCAACCTGGCATCCGAGATGACGTATCCGAGAAACTGTACAGTAGATTTTTCGAAAAGGCATTTCTCAAGTTTGGCGTAAAGACGATTTTCTCTCAACCGCTGTAATACTAAACGTACATGCTTCCGGTGAGTGGTTAAATCCGGGGAATAGATCAGTATATCGTCCAGATACACTATTGCGCAGACATAAAGCAGATCCCGGAAGATGACGTTCATCAACTCCTGGAATACCGTGGGAGCATTGCACAGACTGAAGGGCATAACGAGATACTCGTAGTGTCCGTCACGAGTGTTAAAAGCAGTCTTCCTAGACTTCTTCATTGCCCTTTCGAATGTGGATAAGATTATATGCGCCTTGTAGCCAAGGTTGAATTTAGTGAAGACCCTAGCTCCCCGGATCCTGTCGAAGAGTTCCGAGATTAGCGGTAGAGGGTATCGGTTCTTTATTGCGACCTTATTCAGACCACGATAATCGATACAGGGCCGTAAGGATCCATCTTTTTTTGCACAAAGAAGAACCCGGCACCGGCTGGGGAAGTAGATTTCCGGATAAACCCCCTTTCGAGATTTTCCTTAAAGGGCTTCTGTCACCCCACTAAACTAATATTTTTTTTTGGGTACTTATAATCCCTATACTGCGATATATCTATACATTATGTTATTAATCTTTTTTGTTCTGTAGATTTGGCAAAAAACTTACTTTTATAATATGCTAATTACCTGTCTACCAGCAAGTAGGGCGTCTACTTGCTGGTAGCAGCCGCAAAAAACCACCCCCTCCTCCTGTTGATTGACAGGGCCAGCCGCGATCTCCTCCTCCGGCTGATCCTGTCTGCGTTTCAAAAATCGCGCGCCTGTCTTGATTCGGCGCAGGCGCTCTGAGAGAAGGAGGCTTGCCTCCTCAGCACTCCCTCAGTTTGCCTGCGCCGATGACATCACCGAAAGAGAAGACGTCATCGGCGCAGGCGCACTGAGGGAGTGCTGAGGAGGCAAGCCTCCTTCTCTCAGAGCGCCTGCGCTGAATCAAGACAGGCGCGCGATTTTTGAAACGCAGACAGGACCAGCCGTAGGAGGAGATCGCGGCTGGCCCTGTCAATCAACAAGAGGAGGGGGCGGTTTTTTGCGGCTGCTACCAGCAAGTAGACGCCCTACTTGCTGGTAGACAGGTAATTAGCATATCATAAAAGTAAGTTTTTTGCCAAATCTACTGAACGAAAATTAATAACATAATGTATAGATATATCGCAGTATAGAGATTATAAGTACACAAAAAAAAAAAATTTGTTTAGTGGGGTGACAGAAGCCCTTTAATGTACTCAGACATCGCTTGGGTCTTGGGAAGTGAGAGTGGGTAGACTCGACCATGAGGAGGAGTGGCACCAGGCAGAAGGTCAATCAGACAATCATACGGACGATGAGGAGGCAGGGTCTCCGCCTCTTTCTTGCTGAAAACATCTGCAAAACTGGCGTACTGCTGCGGGAGTTCAGGCAGGTCTACTGTACAGGAGGCGAGGAAGCAGGTCGGACATCCCATAGACAGGTGGAATGACAGCATGGTGGCTATCCGACTGTTTAAGGAGGGTAGAAAGGGACTGGGGGTCCCCTTCTCCCCCCCCCCTTTCCCTTCATAGTTCCTTTAGGGCACTTTTCTGGCCCCTGTTTGGGAGTTTAAGGGTTAGGAGTCAGGGAAGGGTTAATAGCTAGTGCGGCAGGAAGAGGAGGTGAGTAGCGGGAGGGTACTTATGTGCTGTTCCCGCCCATTCTCTCCCTCTTGATCGGAAGCGCGGTGCCCCACCCTCCCTCCCTTTTGTTGGAGATATTTTAAGGTTTCATGTTATTTAATATTTATTTTCATGTTATTTAATATTTATTTTGGCAATGTGTATGCTCTCAAGGGGAGCAGTATGCGGTTGTTTAAAGAATTTTATAAGTCACAGCTGGGGGCAATTTACTGTTACCAAAAAAGTTGTTAATGATGGTTTTGGCGGAACTGCCCGTTGGGAGTCCAGCGGTTGGCAGAGCGCGCGGTTTTATAATGTTGCCGTTTATAAATAATAAATATAGCTGTGGCCGACTACCACCCAGCAATAAAGAAGTTAAAGGAAAGAATGTGGTCAGTGTCCTTATTTGGGGGATGGTTCTAAGTACGGGCCAGTGTGGGTAAGGGTGTCCCCTCCCCTCCCTCATCCCTTTGTTATTACCAACAGTCTGATCCCCAACGTAAAATCTGACTGGACTTCCAGTACAGAACTGGAGAGTGCAGACGCAGCCAGGCAAGACCGAGGGTAACTGAATTAATGGACATTGGCAGCACGTAGAAGGAAATAATCTCTGAATGCAGAACCCCAATTTCCAGCTTGAGGGGCATAGTCATGGAGATCACTGGTTCAGGGAGTGGCAGTCCATTAACGGAGGCCACTGACAGAGGCCTTTCGAGACGGATGGTAGGAAGCCGGAACCGATGGACCAGAGCTTGCTAAAATAAATTACCGGCTGACCCAGAGTCCAGGATTGCAAGCACAGACAGCATGACTCCCTTGTGTGAGAGAGTCACTGGAACAGAATGTTTCAGAGAGGACTTCTTTGTCTAGGACCACCTATCCAACAGATCCTAGACATTGGCGTTTCACAGCTTCCAGGGACAATTACGCACGAAGTGGGCCTTGCCATTACAATACAAACACAGGTTTTCTGCTTTGCGGCGTAAACGTTCCTGGTCAGACAATCGAAGGTGCTCTAATTGCATGGGATCTTCAGGTGGGGTGAACACTAAAGGAAGGAGTGACCTCTGGAAGGATGGAGCCAACCGAGGTGGCCTTCTGGTGCACGTGACCTTCTTAGCACGTTCCTTGAAGCGCATATCTATCCTTGTAGCCAAGGTGATCAGGTCATTCAGAGTAGAAGGACAATTGCGACCAGCAAGTTCATCCTTAATCCGGCCAGAAAGGCCCTCCCAGAACACCGCCAGCTGAGCCTCATTGTTTCATGCCAGTTCGGCAGCAAGGGTATGAAACGGGATGGCGTACTGACCCACTGACGAGGAACCCTGCGGTAGACAGAGCAGAGCTGAGGCAGGGGAGGATGTGCTCTATAAAGACCAGCCTAAAGGTAGCAGGAAAGAACTGCAGATTGGTAGTCTCAGGACCTGTGGTTGGAGTGGAGGTTGGAGAGAAAATGATGTGGATGAAGTTGATTTTGATGGGATGCTGTGGAAGGAGAATATGTTGAGGAAATGAAGTGGATGAAGTGGATGTTGATGAGATACTGCTGATTTTGATGAGCTGTTGATGGGACAGATGTTGATGAGATGATAATGGAGCAGATGTTGATTAGATGTTGTGGATGGAGAAAATGCTGATGAGATGATGTGCATGGAGTAGATGATGAGATGAAGGGAATGGAGTCGATATTGAGGAGATGATGTGGATAATGTAGATGTTAAATAGATGATAATGGAATACTTGTTGATGAGATATTAGTTGAGTAGGTTGTTGATGAGATGCTATTGATGCAGTTGATGTTGATGAGATGATGTGGATGGAGTAGATGTTGATGTGGTGATGTGCATGGAGTAGATATCGAGAAGGTGATGTGGATGAAGTAGATGTTGATGAGATGAGATGCTGTGGATGGGGTTGATGAGATGATGTGGATAGATTCAATGTTGCAGAGATGATGTGGAAGGACTAGATGTTGATGAGATAAGGTAGACATTTAGGGGATGATGTGGATGGGGTATATATTGAGGAGATGATGTGGATGAAGTAGATGCTGATGGATTTGATATTAATGAGATGATGTGGATGGAGTAAATGTAGATGCGATGCTATGGATTGAGTAGACGTTGATGAGATGATGTGGATAGATAAGATGTTGATGAGATGGGATGTGTATGGAGTAGATGCTGAGGAGATGTTGATGGAGTAGACGTTGAATAGATGATGATGGACTAGATGTTGATAAGATACTGTGGATGGAGAAGATGTTGATTAGATGATGTGGATGGTGTAGATATTGATGAGATGGTATGGATGGAGTAGATGTTGATATGATTATATGGAAGGAGTAGATGAAGATGAGATACTGTGAATGGAGTAGAAATTGATGACATGCTGTGGCTGGCGTAGATGTTGAGGAAATCATGTGGATGAAGTTGATGTTGATGAAATGCTGTGGATCGAGCATATGTTGAAGAAATGAAGTGGATGAAGTCCATGTTGAAGAGATGCTGTTGATTTTGATGAGATGTTGATGGGGCAGATGTTGAGATGATAATAGAGCAGATGTTGATAAGATGCTGTAAATGGAGAAGATGTTGATATAATGATGTGGATGGAGTAGATGATGAGATGAAGAGAATGGAGTGGATATTAAGGAGATTATGTGAATGGAGTAGTTAATAAGATGTTGATGGAATAGATGTTTATGGAGTAGATGTTGAGGAGATGTTGATGGAGTCGATGTTAATTAGATGCTGTGGATGGAGTCGATGTTGATTAGATGCTGTGGATGGAGTCAATATGGATAAGATGATGTGGATGGAGTCGGTGTTGATGAAATAATGTGGACAGAGTAAATATTAAGAAGATGAAGTGGATAAAGAGGATGTTGATAAGATGTTGATGGATTAGTTATTGAGGAGATAAAGTGGATGAATTATATGTAGTGTGACACAATGAAGGGTCTGGTGTGAAGGGACTGATTGACAACCAGGTGAGGTCAATCACTGGACCGGATCTCACATGTCGGTCCGAGCTTTGCCGACACCTGAGTTGAGCGAACACCTGGATGTTCGGGTTCGAGAAGATCGGCCGAACTTCCCGGAAATGTTCGGGTTCGGGATCCGAACCCGACCCGAACTTTGTCCCGAGCCCCATTGAAGTCAATGGGGACCCAAACTTTTCGGCACTAAAAAGGCTGTAAAACAGCCCAGGAAAGAGCTAGAGGGCTGCAAAAGGCAGCAACATGTAGGTAAATCCCCTGCAAACAAATGTGGATAGGGAAATGAATAAAAATAAAAATAAAATAAATAAAAATTAACCAATATCAATTGGAGAGAGGTCCCGTAACAGAGATTCAGGCTTCATGTCAGCAGAGAATCAGTCTTCATGCCATAGCAGAGAATCAGGCTTCACGTCACCCACCACTGGAACAGTCCATTGTCACATATTTAGACCCTGGCACCCAGACAGAGGAGAGAGGTCCCGTAACAGAGATTCAGTCTTCATGTCATAGCAGAGAATCAGGCTTCACATCACCCACCACTGGAACAGGCCACTGTCAGATATATTTAGGCCCCGGCACCCAGACAGAGGAGAGGTTCATTCAACTTTGGGTTGCCCCGCAATATAATGGTAAAATGAAAATAAAAATAGGATTGAATGAGGAAGTGCCCTGGAGTAGAATAATATATGGTTAAGGGGAGGTAGTTAATGTCTAATCTGCACAAGGGATGGACAGGTCCTGTGGGATCCATGCCTGGTTCATTTTTATGAACGTCAGCTTGTCCACATTGGCTGTAGACAGGCGGCTGCGTTTGTCTGTAATGACGCCCCCTGCCGTGCTGAATACACGTTCAGACAAAACGCTGGCCGCCGGGCAGGCCAGCACCTCCAAGGCATAAAAGGCTAGCTCTGGCCACGTGGACAATTTGGAGACCCAGAAGTTGAATGGGGCCGAACCATCAGTCAGTACGTGGAGGGGTGTGCACAGGTCCTGTTCCACTATGTTAGTGAAATGTTGCCTCCTGCTAACATGTTGCGTATCAGGTGGTAGTGCAGTTAGCTGTGGCATGGTGACAAAACCCTGCCCTCAGAGGAGCTGGCCGTGACACAGCTGCGTTGGCGACCTCTTGCTCCTCCTCTGCCTTCGCCTTGGGCTTCCACTGGTTCCCCTGTGACATTTGGGAATGCTCTCAGTAGCGCGTCTACCAACGTGCGCTTGTACTCGCGCATCTTCCTATCACGCTCCAGTGTAGGAAGTAAGGTGGGCACATTGTCTTTGTACCGGGGATCCAGCAGGGTGGCAACCCAGTAGTCCGCACACGTTAAAATGTGGGCAACTCTGCTGTCGTTGCGCAGGCACTGCAGCATGTAGTCGCTCATGTGTGCCAGGCTGCCCAGAGGTAAGGACAAGCTGTCCTCTGTGGGAGGCGTATCGTCATCGTCCTGTGTTTCCCCCCAGCCACGCACCAGTGATGGGCCCGAGCTGCGTTGGGTGCCACCCCGCTGTGAACATGCTTCATCCTCATCCTCCTCCACCTCCTCCTCATCCTCGTCCTCCTCGTCCTCCAGTAGTGGGCCCTGTCTGGCCACATTTGTACCTGGCCTCTGGTGTTGCAAAAAACCTCCCTCTGAGTCACTTCGAAGAGACTGGCCTGAAAGTGCTAAAAATGACCCCTCTTCCTCCTCTTCCTCCTGGGCCACCTCCTCTTCCATCATCACCCTAAGTGTTTTCTCAAGGAGACATAGAAGTGGTATTGTAACGCTGATAACGGCGTCATCGCCACTGGCCATGTTGGTGGAGTACTCGAAACAGCGCAACAGGGCACACAGGTCTCGCATGGAGGCCCAGTCATTGGTGGTGAAGTGTGTCTGATCCGCAGTGCGACTGACCCGTGCGTGCTGCAACTGAAACTCCACTATGGCCTGCTGCTGCTCGCACAGTCTGTCCAGCATGTGCAAGGTGGAGTTCCACCTGGTGGGCACGTCGCATATGAGGCGGTGAGCGGGAAGGCCGAAGTTACGCTGTAGCGCAGACAGGCGAGCAGCGGCAGGATGTGAACGCCGGAAGCGCGAACAGACGGCCTGCACTTTATGCAGCAGCTCTGACATGTCGGGGTAGTTGTGAATGAACTTCTGCACCACCAAATTCAGCACATGCGCCAGGCAAGGGATGTGCGTCAAACCGGCTAGTCCCAGAGCTGCAACGAGATTTCGCCCATTATCGCACACCACCAGGCCGGGCTTGAGGCTCACCGGCAGCAACCACTCGTCGGTCTGTTGTTCTATACCCCGCCACAACTCCTGTGCGGTGTGGGGCCTGTCCCCCAAACATATGAGTTTCAGAACGGCCTGCTGACGTTTACCCCGGGCTGTGCTGAAGTTGGTGGTGAAGGTGTGTGGCTGACTGGATGAGCAGGTGGAAGAAGAGGAGGAGGAAGCCGAGTAGGAAGAGGAGGCAACAGGAGGCAAAGAATGTTGCCCTGCGATCCTTGGCGGCGGAAGGACGTGCGCCAAACAGCTCTTCGCCTGGGGCCCAGCCGCCACTACATTTACCCAGTGTGCAGTTAGGGAGATATAGCGTCCCTGGCCGTGCTTACTGGTCCACGTATCTGTGGTTAGGTGGACCTTGTCACAGATGGCGTTGCGCAGTGCACACTTGATTTTATCGGACACTTGTTTGTGCAGGGAAGGCACGGCTCTCTTGGAGAAGTAGTGGCGGCTGGGAACAACATACTGTGGGACAGCAAGTGACATGAGCTGTTTGAAGCTGTGTGTGTCCACCAGCCTAAATGACAGCATTTCATAGGCCAGTAGTTTAGAAATGCTGGCATTCAGGGCCAGGGATCGAGGGTGGCTAGGTGGGAATTTACGCTTTCTCTCAAATGTTTGTGAGATGGAAGGCTGAACGCTGCCGTGTGACATGGTTGAGATGCTTGGTGACGCAGGTGGTGGTGTTGGTGGTACATCCCATGTTTGCTGGGCGGCAGGTGCCAACGTTCCTCCAGAGGCGGAGGAAGAGGCAGAGGCGGCGGCAGCAGCAGAAGAGGCCGAGGCGGCAGCAGCAGAAGAGGCCGAGGCGGCAGCAGCAGAAGAGGCAGCAGGGGGAGCCTGAGTGACTTCCTTGTTTTTAAGGTGTTTACTCCACTGCAGTTCATGCTTTGCATGCAGGTGCCTGGTCATGCAGGTTGTGCTAAGGTTCAGAACGTTAATGCCTCGCTTCAGGCTCTGATGGCACAGCGTGCAAACCACTCGGGTCTTGTCGTCAGCACATTGTTTGAAGAAGTGCCATGCCAGGGAACTCCTTGAAGCTGCCTTTGGGGTGCTCGGTCCCAGATGGCGGCGGTCAGTAGCAGGCGAAGTCTCTTGGCGGCGGGTGTTCTGATTTTGCCCACTGCTCCCTGTTTTGCTACGCTGTTGGCTCGGTCTCACCACTGCCTCTTCCTCCGAACTGTGAAAGTCAGTGGCACGACCTTCATTCCATGTGGGGTCTAGGACCTCATCGTCCCCTGCATCGTCTTCCACCCAGTCTTCCTCCCTGACCTCCTGTTCAGTCTGCACACTGCAGAAAGACGCAGCAGTTGGCACCTGTGTTTCGTCATCATCAGAGACGTGCTGAGGTGGTATTCCCATGTCCTCATCATCAGGAAACATAAGTGGTTGTGCGTTAGTGCATTCTATCTCTTCCACCGCTGGGGAAGGGCTAGGTGGATGCCCTTGGGAAACCCTGCCAGCAGAGTCTTCAAACAGCATAAGAGACTGCTGCATAACTTGAGGCTCAGACAGTTTCCCTGATATGCATGGGGGTGATGTGACAGACTGATGGGCTTGGTTTTCAGGCGCCATCTGTGCGGTTTCTGCAGAAGACTGGGTGGGAGATAATGTGAACGGGCTGGATCCACTGTCGGCCACCCAATTGACTAATGCCTGTACCTGCTCAGGTCTTACCATCCTTAGAACGGCATTGGGCCCCAACAAATATCCCTGTAAATTCTGGCGGCTACTGGGACCTGAGGTAGTTGGTTCACTAGGACGTGTGGCAGAACGGCCACGTCCTCTCCCAGCACCAGAGGGTCCACTAACACCACCACGACCATGTCCACGTCTGCGTCCCTTACAAGATGTTTTCCTCATTGTTACCGTACACCACAATAAGAAAAAAATTATTTGGCCCAATGTATTGAATTCAAATTCAGGCCTTTTTTTACAGACACCTAACACTATCTGGCTATCTATTTAGGTACCGTATTACACTAATACAGGCACAGCAGTAACCACAGATTTAGCTGAATATAAATTGTAGGCCTAGTATTTAGGCGCTGGGTGACAGGTATCCCTTTTACGGACAGAATTAAACTTGGAAATGCATGGTAGCGTGTGAAGTTATTGAGGATGACCCTATCGGCACCTTCAATCTAATCTACCCTTTTATGGATAGATTTAAACTTGGCCTGATACAGCAGAAAAAAATTATTTAGGGAATTGCTAAGTTGGGAATTGTATTCAACCCAGAACAAAAACTGTGCTTCGGCAGACAGCAGACAGTATTACAATTGGCTGGCCACAGCTGAAACACCAGATTTAGGGTACTGCTATTTTGGCAATTGTATTTTACCCCTCAATAAAATAGCAAGCACAGCCAAGCCCCTGATGTAGGATATAGCAAAAAAAAACAACACACTATTGATGGTTAAATGCACTTGGTGGCAGCTTGTGCTGGCGCACCACAAGACACAAAATGGCCGCCGATCACCCAAGAAAAAAGTGACTAAAAAACGCTCTGGGCAGCCTAAAAACAGTGAGCAATTCAATATCAGCGGTTCAATGATCCACAGCTGGAGATCGATCACTGAATTAAGTGTTTTTGCAGAGTAAATCACTGCCTAATCTCGCCCTAACGTCGCAGCTACAACCTCTCCCTATACTGATCAGAGCAGAGTGACGTGCAGCGCTACGTGACTCCAGCTTATATAGAGGCTGGGTCACATGGTGCACTGGCCAATCACAGCCATGCCAATAGTAGGCAAGGCTGTGATGGCCTCTTGGGGCAAGTAGTATGACGCTTGTTGATTGGCTGCTTTGCAGCCTTTTAAAAAGCGCCAAGAAAGCGCCGAACACCGAACCCGGACTTTTACGAAAATGTTCGGGTTCGGGTCCGTGTCACGGACACCCCAAAATTCGGTACGAACCCGAACTATACAGTTCGGGTTCGCTCATCCCTAGTTAAAACCCTACTTAGAGAGACCAGAGGAGGTCTCTGCCGTATGTGCTCCAGCGTTTGCGGCTAAAAATGCAGATGGGCTATCTCGGCAAACAGAACTGGAAAAACTACGTTTAACACCGGACATCCCCAAGCCAACCCGTTAGGGTCTAGGCGGGTATGCCATCCCATGGAACTAAGGGGGAGCTATGTGGAGAAAGGGAGGTTTCTGCTTACTTGTACTAACTAGTTTTTTACAAAACTGTTATTTACCCTGTTAGTCTGAATGGATGAAGCACATGGTGAGAACAATGGATGGCGGCCATTTTAACTCTCAGACACTGTTTGGACTTTTCTACACGCTGCCATCTCGCCGGTATTTGGTGCACAGAGACATCATTCAGTAGTTTGA
This sequence comes from Bufo bufo, assembly GCF_905171765.1. Lineage (NCBI taxonomy): Eukaryota > Metazoa > Chordata > Amphibia > Anura > Bufonidae > Bufo > Bufo bufo. The sequence continues at coordinate 2,215,437 of NC_053390.1, forward strand.
AACCACCAAACAATGGACACATTTATTAGTGACTATTTTCTGTATAACTTGTATATTTTCGGTGTAACTGGCATAAAACTGTATCTTCCAGACTACTGAACGGATCTGGGTGAATTTCGGATATGTGGTTCACCCAGATCCCCCGGTTCCGAGGATATACTTGTTATGGGGTTATTGCATGTTTTGGGGTTCCGGTGATATGTTTTATAAAACTGTATTTCTCTGCCTGTGATAATTATATTCGCCATTGTGTTCAGTAATCTTATCACAGGCAGAGAGGAGGATTTTGTGTGGGAGTGTCTGTGTGTATTGTACGGATTGATTGGTTGTATTTCAAACCCCTGTGGGCAGTACTATGTTTGTGGATTGTAAATAAAAGAGGCGGTATGCCCCAGGACAGTCCGTCCTAGCTTGTCCTTCAAATCGCAGCCTCGCCTCGTTTTGTGGGGGAAAGATTATCCTAGCTGTAAAATAGCCAGTGGGATTGTTCTACATTTACAGGATCCTTCTGGATATCGAGACGAAGCGGCTCCTCTCTCTCTCCCTAAACCGAAATCCAGACTATCCAAGCGGTCCAGCTTCCAGCTAGCCTGGGAGTAACCGTAACATAGTTCGTGCCATGTTGGGATGTTAAATGTCTACGTATATTGTAAAGGGTGGGACATTGTATACGTCAAGTAGTGAGGTCTGTTCCATTGTCTCTCTGTGTGTATTGGTGATTGCCCTCTGTCCTGAGAGATAATTGAATTACAACTCGGTTGTCTCCAGGACAGAGGACATTGTGTATTCTCCTGCCTGTGATGATTATGTTAACCATGATGTACCATGATTATATCACAGGCCGAGGGGAGGATTATATGTGGGTTGTAACCTTTGTATTATTGGGTAATGTATATTTGTTGTGGGTGTCTCCCTTGCATGGGAGCAGGGCATAAAAGAAATGATTCAACTGCTAATAAAACACACTGATTTTACCCCTTCATGGAGTCTCGGCGCATGTTTGGGGGACTGGGATCTTCTATTCACCTTATTTCGGATTTTCGGCTGTTTGTTCGGGAGTAAGCTGCATAAGGGCTCATCTGTAGTATATGGGTTCCTTTACAGATGTGTCTTCCTGTTCGGATCCCTACAACTAAGTAGGCTGTTTAATCACCGTAATATGGAGCAGGAGCTGCCATTGTTTGAGAGGACTTCTCTTTTTGTTTTGTATTGAGCCCCTCTCTATGTTTTTGCAAGGACTCCATCAAGAACTCCACCTACCTCAAGAATGTTGCACTATAATTGTGTGTTTTACTATGTTTAACCCCTTTTTACAATATTTTCAGGTTATCAAGAGACTTTGTTAATGCAGCGTTTAAAGCAAAATACCCAGAAAGACTTTTCTGTGCTCAACTGTTTTACAACAAAATTTTTGCACTTTAAAATGTTTTTATACATGTTTTATACCCCATTTTAGGTATGGACTTTGTCTTCTGAACCCATATCATGGACGTTACTGCCCTTATGTGAGATCATTCTCTAATAACCATTTTTGGCCGTAACACATCTACCATAAAGAGAAAATGTATGTGATGTATTTTATATATTTGCCTAGAATGTATTTTTGTGCATAACCCTTTATTTACAGGAGGTTATTGAAGAGTCATGATAATGCATTGCGATGTCTATATTCACATGTGCAGATTTGGAGGAGTGTATTTGGTGTATTTCAGGACACGGCTTAGAGATCCACAGCTTCAGACAATACCAACGTCGAGGGCGACTTACATTTTACTATGGGGGTATGCAGCGTCCCACTACGTGTGTGTGGGCACTGCTTAAAAGCACTTTTTACTTTATTAAAAGCACTAGGTTGTAATGTATGATATTGTATGTATGTATCTGCAAAATCCCTGTTACCAGGCAGATTAGGTGTAATTTATACATCCCACCACTAGATGGGGATAAAGTTCAGGTCCTATATATACCTAGGTCAGGCCTAGTTAGTCAGTTGAGACCAGGATTGAGTTGAGATTAGTCAGATAAGAAAATGTAGTCAGAGAAGAGAGCAGATCTGAGGGAGTCAGATTAGATTAGTGGGAGAGAATGTAGAGTGAAGACTCCATGACACAGATCATTGAGTGGAGCCGACTCCGCTAGGAGGTGATACTCAGATGTGAGGCGCAGTAGAGCGTTTTCCTTCTGTGGCCGGACTGTAGACTTGCATCCCTGACCAGTAGGAGAAGAGTTTGCCTCCCTGGAAAAGAAACAAGCTTTCCTAAGGAATCATCGGTGATAAGAGTCATTATTGAGGGCCACAGACACCTTTGCATGGTGGAGGTTTATAGCTTCTGGCAGTCACACCATACTTCTGAGAGACAGATGAGTTTTCCTGTCCAAATGTTCAGCTTGTAGAGAAAGTCAAGGAATAGGACTGAGCACATCTACAGGAACCAGGTACACCGAACCCACTGCTCCAAAGCCAAGAAACCTGAGAAGCCGAGAAACAGTGGATTTGCAGAATTAACTCTGTACCATCCAGAGACTGCATGTTTGTACAGCTGCAACCAGAAGACATCCAAAGTAAAAGTTGTGAGTTGCATCTTACCACTGTCTACCTCATTATTACCACTATTGGTTATGCCACCATTAACGGTACTGGCGTCATGACAAAAACCATCAAGGGACTCAGCCGCAACAAGCACCCTAAGCACCCCTAGCATCAAGGGCACCTCAACCACCATCTTGGCTGATGCTTCCTACCACAGAGCGTGCCCCGGAGGATTTCGTGCCGTCCACCTCAACACTGAGCTGCCGGCCCAGGGAGGATTTCTGCTAACCGGGAGTAAACTGATGAACTGTGTGTTATTACTTGACCCCTCATCGGTCCACCGTGCACCTCACGTGTGGCCCCTGCGACTGGCTGGCTGCACACCCCTATATACTGCACACCTATCGATAGCACACCTATACCAGTCCTTACAAGGACTTTTGTGGCCCTATTAGCCAGCGTTTGGTGTCCCTAACAACCTGTCTCTGCTCCACACAGCAACCTCTCCCAACACTGCAAAAGACTGAATGTAAAATGGCGGCCAGATCGGGTTTATTTATAAGGTAGGGGGTGTGTCCATGTGCTGAAACGTCTCCATTGGCTGTCCTGTACCACCTGATGGATGGGTCAGGGGTCAAAGTTCTTCACAATCAGCGAAACGCGAACAAGCAAAGTTCGCAGCGAATTGACCACCGGGCGAACCGCAAGGCCATCTCTAATATTCACTCCCTAGAACTAGGGTATCGGTGGATGGGGTGATGTCCCTGACCTTTGCCCTTTCGAGAGGCACTAGGCAGGGTTGTCCCCTATCCCCGCTGCTGTTTGCAATAGAGCCGTTGGCTATAGTCATTCGTGAAAATGTGGAGATTAAAGGTTTTCAATACGGAAGAATTATTAGAACATAAGACTGTGCGCTGATATTTAGTTGTTTTTGGGGAACACTGAGGTGGATCGAAGTCATGGGTATAATTAGTAAGTTTGGATATTTTTCAGGATTGAAAATAAACTGGGAAGAATCCCATTTGATGTTATTCGGGGAGGATGAACACAAGTTTACACATAGTGGATGGAGGTGGCAGTTTAAATATTTAGGAATAAACATTTAAAAACACTTGGAGTATGTGAAATGAAATGTGGCCCCTGAGAAAAAAAAACATTATCACTGATGGGTGGGATTCATCTGGTAAAGGCGGCATTTCTTCCCAGGTCCTGTTTGGATTACAGAACGCTCCGGGGCGGTTGTCGAAACATGTTTTTAGGATGATTGATAAGGAAATTAGGGAGTTTATTTGGAAGGGGGGACACCTAGGATAAAAGAGGAAACACTTCAAATACCTGTCAAAGAGGGGGTTTGTCGCTTCCGAACTGGTACTTATATTTTTTGGTTGCACAATTTGGGAATATGAAGGAAGGGGAAGTACGCCCAATATTGAGATGGAATTGAATGAAAATGGGGGATGAGGCCAAACAGGGTAAATTGGGGGAGGTTCTAGAATCGGGTATTTTGGGGAACACAAGAACTGATAACCAAATGTTTACTTTAATGGATTACATTTGGAGAGAAATTAAAAATGAATGGGGATAAAAGTTTATTTAGAATACACTCTAATATGGAATAATATTAATTTGAATGAAATTCAGAAAATTAAGCACTATGAAAATTGGGAAAATAGAGGAATATGTTTGCTGAGTCACAGTTTTGAGGGGGATATATTGAAAGACTTTGAAACTTTGATAAAGGAGTTTGGGCTTCCAAAAATATTGGACTAAAATAGCTGCTGTTATTGATAAATCTTTAGTAGTACAAATATATGGTGACCCTGTGGCCTGTATACTGGGGGGTACAATATGGTGACCCTGTGGTCTGTATACTGGGTGGTACAATATGGTGACCCTGTGGTCTGTATACTGGGGGGTACAATATGGTAACCCTGTGGTCTGTATACTGGGTGGTACAATATGGTGACCCTGTGGTCTGTATACTGGGGGGTACAATATGGTAACCCTGTGGTCTGTATACTGGGGGGTACAGTATGGTGACCCTGTGGTCTGTATACTGGGGGTACAATATGGTGACCCTGTGGTCTGCATACTGGGGGGTACAGTATGGTGACCCTGTGGCCTGTATACTGGGGGGTACAGTATGGTGACCCTGTGGTCTGTATACTGGGGGTACAGTATGGTGACCCTGTGGCCTGTATACTGGGGGGTACAGTATGGTGACCCTGTGGCCTGTATACTGGATGTACAGTATGGTGACCCTGTGGCCTGTATACTGGGGGTACAGTATGGTGACCCTGTGGCCTGTATACTGGGGGTACAATATGGTGACCCTGTGGTCTGTATACTGGGGGGTACAATATGGTGACCCTGTGGTCTGTATACTGGGGGGTACAATATGGTGACCCTGTGGCCTGTATACTGGGGGGTACAGTATGGTGACCCTGTGGCCTGTATACTGGGGGGTACAATATGGTGACCCTGTGGCCTGTATACTGGGGGGTACAGTATGGTGACCCTGTGGCCTGTATACTGGGGTGTACAGTATAGTGACCCTGTGGCCTGTATACTGGGTGGTACAGTATGGTGACCCTGTGGCCTGTATACTGGGGGTACAATATTGTGACCCTGTTGCCTGTATACTGGGGGTACAGTATGGTGACCCTGTGGCCTGTATACTGGGGGTACAATATGGTGACCCTGTGGCCTGTATACTGGGGTGTAAAGTATGGTAACCCTGTGGTCTGTATACTGGGGGGTACAGTATGGTGACCCTGTGGCCTGTATACTGGGGGTACAGTATGGTGACCCTTTGGCCTGTATACTGGGAGGTACAATATGGTGACCCTGTGGCCTGTATACTGGGGGGTACAGTATGGTGACCCGGTGGCCTGTATACTGGGGGGTACAGTATGGTAACCCTGTGGCCTGTATACTGGGGGAACAGTATGGTGACCCTGTGGCCTGTATACTGGGGTGTACAGTATGGTGACCCTGTGGCCTGTATACTGGGGGTACAGTATGGTGACCCTGTGGCCTGTATACTGGGGGGTACAATATGGTGACCCTGTGGCCTGTATACTGGGGGTACAGTATGGTGACCCTGTGGCCTGTATACTGGGGGTACAGTATGGTGACCCTGTGGCCTGTATACTGGGGGTACAATATGGTGACCCTGTTGCCTGTATACTGGGGGTAGAGTATGGTGACCCTGTGGCCTGTATACTGGGGGGTACAGTATGGTGACCCTGTGGCCTGTATACTGGGGTGTACAGTATGGCAACCCTGTGGTCTGTATACTGGGGGGTACAGTATGGTGACCCTGTGGCCTGTATACTGGGGGTACAATATGGTGACCCTGTTGCCTGTATACTGGGGGTACAGTATGGTGACCCTGTGGCCTGTATACTGGGGGTACAGTATGGTGACCCTGTGGCCTGTATACTGGGGGTACAGTATGGTGACCCTGTGGCCTGTATACTGGGGGTACAATATGGTGACCCTTTGGCCTGTATACTGGGGGTATAATATGGTGACCCTGTGGCCTGTATACTGGGGGGTACAGTATGGTGACCCTTTGGCCTGTATACTGGGGGTACAGTATGGTGACCCTATGGCCTGTGTACTGGGGGGTACAGTATGGTGACCCTATGGCCTGTATACTGGGGGTACAGTATGGTGACCCTGTGGCCTGTATACTGGGGGTACAATATGGTGACCCTGTTGCCTGTATACTGGGGGTACAGTATGGTGACCCTGTGGCCTGTATACTGGGGGTACAATATGGTGACCCTATGGCCTGTGTACTGGGGGGTACAGTATGGTGACCCTGTGGCCTGTATACTGGGGGTACAATATGGTGACCCTATGGCCTGTATACTGGGGTGTACAGTATGGTGACCCTGTGGCCTGTATACTGGGGGGTACAGTATGGTGACCCTGTGGCCTGTATACTGGGGGTACAGTATGGTGACCCTGTGGCCTGTATACTGGGGGTACAATATGGTGACCCTGTGGCCTGTATACTGGGGTGTACAGTATGGTAACCCTGTGGTCTGTATACTGGGGGGTACAGTATGGTGACCCTGTGGCCTGTATACTGGGGGTACAGTATGGTGACCCTTTGGCCTGTATACTGGGAGGTACAATATGGTGACCCTGTGGCCTGTATACTGGGGGGTACAGTATGGTGACCCTGTGGCCTGTATACTGGGGGGTACAGTATGGTAACCCTGTGGTCTGTATACTGGGGGGTACAGTATGGTGACCCTGTGGCCTGTATACTGGGGGTACAATATGGTGACCCTGTTGCCTGTATACTGGGGGTACAGTATGGTGACCCTGTGGCCTGTATACTGGGGGTACAGTATGGTGACCCTGTGGCCTGTATACTGGGGGTACAGTATGGTGACCCTGTGGCCTGTATACTGGGGGGTACAGTATGGTGACCCTGTGGCCTGTATACTGGGGTGTACAGTATGGTGACCCTGTGGCCTGTATACTGGGGTGTACAGTATGGTGACCCTGTGGCCTGTATACTGGGGGTACAATATGGTGACCCTGTTGCCTGTATACTGGGGGTACAGTATGGTGACCCTGTGGCCTGTATACTGGGGGTACAGTATGGTGACCCTGTGGCCTGTATACTGGGGGTACAATATGGTGACCCTGTGGCCTGTATACTGGGGGTACAGTATGGTTACCCTGTGGCCTGTATACTGGGGGTACAGTATGGTGACCCTGTGGCCTGTATACTGGGGTGTACAGTATGGTGACCCTGTGGCCTGTATACTGGGGGTACAGTATGGTGACCCTGTGGCCTGTATACTGGGGGTACAGTATGGTGACCCTGTGGCCTGTATACTGGGGGGTACAGTATGGTGACCCTGTGGCCTGTATACTGGGGGTACAATATGGTGACCCTGTTGCCTGTATACTGGGGGTACAGTATGGTGACCCTGTGGCCTGTATACTGGGGGTACAGTATGGTGACCCTGTGGCCTGTATACTGGGGGTACAGTATGGTAACCCTGTGGTCTGTATACTGGGGGGTACAGTATGATGACCCTGTGGCCTGTATACTGGGGGTACAGTATGGTGACCCTGTGGCCTGTATACTGGGGGTACAGTATGGTGACCCTTTGGCCTGTATACTGGGGGTACAGTATGGTGACCCTTTGGCCTGTATACTGGGAGGTACAATATGGTGACCCTGTGGCCTGTATACTGGGGGGTACAGTATGGTGACCCTGTGGCCTGTATACTGGGGGGTACAGTATGGTAACCCTGTGGTCTGTATACTGGGGGGTACAGTATGGTGACCCTGTGGTCTGTATACTGGGGGTACAATATGGTGACCCTGTTGCCTGTATACTGGGGGTACAGTATGGTGACCCTGTGGTCTGTATACTGGGGGGTACAGTATGGTGACCCTGTGGCCTGTATACTGGGGTGTACAGTATGGTGACCCTGTGGCCTGTATACTGGGGTGTACAATATGGTGACCCTGTGGCCTGTATACTGGGGGTACAATATGGTGACCCTGTGGTCTGTATACTGGGGGGTACAGTATGGTGACCCTGTGGCCTGTATACTGGGGGGTACAATATGGTGACCCTGTTGCCTGTATACTGGGGGTACAGTATGGTGACCCTGTGGCCTGTATACTGGGGGTACAGTATGGTGACCCTGTGGCCTGTATACTGGGGGTACAGTATGGTGACCCTGTGGCCTGTATACTGGGGGTACAATATGGTGACCCTGTGGTCTGTATACTGGGGGGTACAGTATGGTGACCCTGTGGCCTGTATACTGGGGGTACAATATGGTGACCCTGTTGCCTGTATACTGGGGGTACAGTATGGTGACCCTGTGGCCTGTATACTGGGGGTACAGTATGGTGACCCTGTGGCCTGTATACTGGGGGTACAGTATGGTAACCCTGTGGCCTGTATACTGGGGGGTACAGTATGGTGACCCTGTGGCCTGTATACTGGGGGTACAATATGGTGACCCTTTGGCCTGTATACTGGGGGTATAATATGGTGACCCTGTGGCCTGTATACTGGGGGGTACAGTATGGTGACCCTTTGGCCTGTATACTGGGGGTACAGTATGGTGACCCTATGGCCTGTGTACTGGGGGGTACAATATGGTGACCCTATGGCCTGTATATTGGGGGTACAGTATGGTGACCCTGTGGCCTGTATACTGGGGGTACAATATGGTGACCCTGTTGCCTGTATACTGGGGGTACAGTATGGTGACCCTGTGGCCTGTATACTGGGGGGTACAATATGGTTACCCTGTGGCCTGTGTACTGGGGGGTACAGTATGGTGACCCTGTGGCCTGTATACTGGGGGTACAATATGGTGACCCTATGGCCTGTATACTGGGGTGTACAGTATGGTGACCCTGTGGCCTGTATACTGGGGGGTACAGTATGGTGACCCTGTGGCCTGTATACTGGGGGTACAGTATGGTGACCCTGTGGCCTGTATACTGGGGGTACAGTATGGTGACCCTGTGGCCTGTATACTGGGAGGTACAGTATGGTGACCCTGTGGCCTGTATACTGGGGGGTACAGTATGGTGACCCTGTGGCCTGTATACTAAGGGGTACAGTATGGTGACCCTGTGGCCTGTATACTGGGGGTACAGTATGGTGACCCTGTGGCCTGTATACTGGGGGTACAGTATGGTGACCCTGTGGCCTGTATACTGGGGGTACAGTATGGTGACCCTGTGGCCTGTATACCGGGGGTACAGTATGGTGACCCTGTGGTCTGTATACTGGGGGTACAGTATGGTGACCCTGTGGCCTGTATACTGGGGGAACAGTATGGTGACCCTGTGGCCTGTATACTGGGAGGTACAGTATGGTGACCCTGTGGTCTGTATACCGGGGGTACAGTATAGTGACCCTGTGGCCTGTATACTGGGGGTACAGTATAGTGACCCTGTGGCCTGTATACTGGGGGTACAGTATGGTGACCCTTTGGCCTGTATACTGGGAGGTACAATATGGTGACCCTGTGGCCTGTATACTGGGGGGTACAGTATGGTGACCCTGTGGCCTGTATACTGTGGGTACAGTATGGTAACCCTGTGGCCTGTATACTGGGGGGTACAGTATGGTGACCCTGTGGCCTGTATACTGGGGGTACAATATGGTGACCCTGTGGCCTGTATACTGGGGTGTACAGTATGGTGACCCTGTGGCCTGTATACTGGGGGTACAGTATGGTGACCCTGTGGCCTGTATACTGGGGGTACAATATGGTGACCCTGTGGCCTGTATACTGGGGTGTACAGTATGGTAACCCTGTGGCCTGTATACTGGGGGTACAGTATGGTGACCCTGTGGCCTGTATACTGGGGGTACAGTATGGTGACCCTGTGGCCTGTATACTGGGGGGTACAGTATGGTGACCCTGTGGCCTGTATACTGGGGGTACAGTATGGTGACCCTGTGGCCTGTATACTGGGGTGTACAGTATGGTGACCCTGTGGCCTGTATACTGGGGGTACAGTATGGTGACCCTGTGGCCTGTATACTGGGGGTACAGTATGGTGACCCTGTGGCCTGTATACTGGGGGGTACAGTATGGTGACCCTGTGGCCTGTATACTGGGGGTACAATATGGTGACCCTGTTGCCTGTATACTGGGGGTACAGTATGGTGACCCTGTGGCCTGTATACTGGGGGTACAGTATGGTGACCCTGTGGCCTGTATACTGGGGGTACAGTATGGTAACCCTGTGGTCTGTATACTGGGGGGTACAGTATGGTGACCCTGTGGCCTGTATACTGGGGGTACAATATGGTGACCCTGTGGCCTGTATACTGGAGGTACAGTATGGTGACCCTGTGGCCTGTATACTGGGGGTACAATATGGTGACCCTGTGGTCTGTATACTGGGGGGTACAGTATGGTGACCCTGTGGTCTGTATACTGGGGGTACAATATGGTGACCCTGTGGTCTGTATACTGGGTGGTACAATATGGTGACCCTGTGGTCTGTATACTGGGTGGTACAATATGGTGACCCTGTGGTCTGTATACTGGGGGGTACAATATGGTAACCCTGTGGTCTGTATACTGGGTGGTACAATATGGTGACCCTGTGGTCTGTATACTGGGGGGTACAATATGGTAACCCTGTGGTCTGTATACTGGGGGGTACAGTATGGTGACCCTGTGGTCTGTATACTGGGGGTACAATATGGTGACCCTGTGGTCTGTATACTGGGGGGTACAGTATGGTGACCCTGTGGCCTGTATACTGGGGGGTACAGTATGGTGACCCTGTGGTCTGTATACTGGGGGTACAGTATGGTGACCCGGTGGCCTGTATACTGGGGGGTACAGTATGGTGACCCTGTGGCCTGTATACTGGATGTACAGTATGGTGACCCTGTGGCCTGTATACTGGGGGTACAGTATGGTGACCCTGTGGCCTGTATACTGGGGGTACAATATGGTGACCCTGTGGTCTGTATACTGGGGGGTACAATATGGTGACCCTGTGGTCTGTATACTGGGAGGTACAATATGGTGACCCTGTGGCCTGTATACTGGGGGGTACAGTATGGTGACCCTGTGGCCTGTATACTGGGGGGTACAATATGGTGACCCTGTGGTCTGTATACTGGGGGGTACAGTATGGTGACCCTGTGGCCTGTATACTGGGGGTACAATATGGTGACCCTGTTGCCTGTATACTGGGGGTACAGTATGGTGACCCTGTGGCCTGTATACTGGGGGTACAATATGGTGACCCTGTGGCCTGTATACTGGGGGTACAGTATGGTTACCCTGTGGCCTGTATACTGGGGGTACAGTATGGTGACCCTGTGGCCTGTATACTGGGGTGTACAGTATGGTGACCCTGTGGCCTGTATACTGGGGGTACAGTATGGTGACCCTGTGGCCTGTATACTGGGGGTACAGTATGGTGACCCTGTGGCCTGTATACTGGGGGGTACAGTATGGTGACCCTGTGGCCTGTATACTGGGGGTACAATATGGTGACCCTGTTGCCTGTATACTGGGGGTACAGTATGGTGACTCTGTGGCCTGTATACTGGGGGTACAGTATGGTGACCCTGTGGCCTGTATACTGGGGGTACAGTATGGTAACCCTGTGGTCTGTATACTGGGGGGTACAGTATGATGACCCTGTGGCCTGTATACTGGGGGTACAGTATGGTGACCCTTTGGCCTGTATACTGGGAGGTACAATATGGTGACCCTGTGGCCTGTATACTGGGGTGTACAATATGGTGACCCTGTGGCCTGTATACTGGGGGTACAATATGGTGACCCTGTGGTCTGTATACTGGGGGGTACAGTATGGTGACCCTGTGGCCTGTATACTGGGGGTACAATATGGTGACCCTGTTGCCTGTATACTGGGGGTACATTATGGTGACCCTGTGGCCTGTATACTGGGGGTACAGTATGGTGACCCTGTGGCCTGTATACTGGGGGTACAGTATGGTGACCCTGTGGCCTGTATACTGGGGGTACAATATGGTGACCCTTTGGCCTGTATACTGGGGGTATAATATGGTGACCCTGTGGCCTGTATACTGGGGGGTACAGTATGGTGACCCTTTGGCCTGTATACTGGGGGTACAGTATGGTGACCCTATGGCCTGTGTACTGGGGGGTACAATATGGTGACCCTATGGCCTGTATATTGGGGGTACAGTATGGTGACCCTGTGGCCTGTATACTGGGGGTACAATATGGTGACCCTGTTGCCTGTATACTGGGGGTACAGTATGGTGACCCTGTGGCCTGTATACTGGGGGGTACAATATGGTGACCCTGTGGCCTGTGTACTGGGGGGTACAGTATGGTGACCCTGTGGCCTGTATACTGGGGGTACAATATGGTGACCCTATGGCCTGTATACTGGGGTGTACAGTATGGTGACCCTGTGGCCTGTATACTGGGGGGTACAGTATGGTGACCCTGTGGCCTGTATACTGGGGGTACAGTATGGTGACCCTGTGGCCTGTATACTGGGGGTACAGTATGGTGACCCTGTGGCCTGTATACTGGGAGGTACAGTATGGTGACCCTGTGGCCTGTATACTGGGGGGTACAGTATGGTGACCCTGTGGCCTGTATACTGGGGGGTACAGTATGGTGACCCTGTGGCCTGTATACTGGGGGTACAGTATGGTGACCCTGTGGCCTGTATACTGGGGGTACAGTATGGTGACCCTGTGGCCTGTATACTGGGGGTACAGTATGGTGACCCTGTGGCCTGTATACCGGGGGTACAGTATAGTGACCCTGTGGCCTGTATACTGGGGGAACAGTATGGTGACCCTGTGGCCTGTATACTGGGAGGTACAGTATGGTGACCCTGTGGTCTGTATACCGGGGGTACAGTATAGTGACCCTGTGGCCTGTATACTGGGGGTACAGTATAGTGACCCTGTGGCCTGTATACTGGGGGTACAGTATGGTGACCCTTTGGCCTGTATACTGGGAGGTACAATATGGTGACCCTGTGGCCTGTATACTGGGGGGTACAGTATGGTGACCCTGTGGCCTGTATACTGGGGGGTACAGTATGGTAACCCTGTGGCCTGTATACTGGGGGGTACAGTATGGTGACCCTGTGGCCTGTATACTGGGGGTACAATATGGTGACCCTGTTGCCTGTATACTGGGGGTACAGTATGGTGACCCTGTGGCCTGTATACTGGGGGTACAATATGGTGACCCTGTGGCCTGTATACTGGGGTGTACAGTATGGTAACCCTGTGGCCTGTATACTGGGGGTACAGTATGGTGACCCTGTGGCCTGTATACTGGGGGTACAGTATGGTGACCCTGTGGCCTGTATACTGGGGGGTACAGTATGGTGACCCTGTGGCCTGTATACTGGGGGTACAGTATGGTGACCCTGTGGCCTGTATACTGGGGTGTACAGTATGGTGACCCTGTGGCCTGTATACTGGGGGTACAGTATGGTGACCCTGTGGCCTGTATACTGGGGGTACAGTATGGTGACCCTGTGGCCTGTATACTGGGGGGTACAGTATGGTGACCCTGTGGCCTGTATACTGGAGGTACAATATGGTGACCCTGTTGCCTGTATACTGGGGGTACAGTATGGTGACCCTGTGGCCTGTATACTGGGGGTACAGTATGGTGACCCTGTGGCCTGTATACTGGGGGTACAGTATGGTAACCCTGTGGTCTGTATACTGGGGGGTACAGTATGGTGACCCTGTGGCCTGTATACTGGGGGTACAATATGGTGACCCTGTGGCCTGTATACTGGAGGTACAGTATGGTGACCCTGTGGCCTGTATACTGGGGGGGTACAGTATGGTGACCCTGTGGCCTGTATACTGGGGTGTACAGTATGGTGATCCTGTGGCCTGTATACTGGGGGTACAGTATGGTGACCCTGTGGCCTGTATACTGGGGGTACAGTATGGTGACCCTGTGGCCTGTATACTGGGGGTACAGTATGGTGACCCTGTGGCCTGTATACTGGGGGGTACAGTATGGTGACTCTTTGGCCTGTATACTGGGAGGTACAATATGGTGACCCTGTGGCCTGTATACTGGGGGGTACAGTATGGTGACCCTGTGGCCTGTATACTGGGGGGTACAGTATGGTAACCCTGTGGTCTGTATACTGGGGGGTACAGTATGGTGACCCTGTGGTCTGTATACTGGGGGTACAATATGGTGACCCTGTTGCCTGTATACTGGGGGTACAGTATGGTGACCCTGTGGCCTGTATATTGGGGGTACAATATGGTGACCCTGTGGCCTGTATACTGGGGTGTACAGTATGGCAACCCTGTGGTCTGTATACTGGGGGGTACAGTATGGTGACCCTGTGGCCTGTATACTGGGGGTACAATATGGTGACCCTGTTGCCTGTATACTGGGGGTACAGTATGGTGACCCTGTGGCCTGTATACTGGGGGTACAGTATGGTGACCCTGTGGCCTGTGTACTGGGGGGTACAGTATGGTGACCCTGTGGCCTGTAAACTGTGGGGTACAATATGGTGACCCTGTGGCCTGTATACTGGGGGTACAATATGGTGACCCTGTGGCCTGTATACTGGGGTGTACAGTATGGCAACCCTGTGGTCTGTATACTGGGGGGTACAGTATGGTGACCCTGTGGCCTGTATACTGGGGGTACAGTATGGTGACCCTGTGGCCTGTATACTAAGGGGTACAGTATGGTGACCCTGTGGCCTGTATACTGGGGGTACAATATGGTGACCCTTTGGCCTGTATACTGGGGGTATAATATGGTGACCCTGTGGCCTGTATACTGGGGGGTACAGTATGGTGACCCTTTGGCCTGTATACTGGGGGTACAGTATGGTGACCCTATGGCCTGTGAACTGGGGGGTACAGTATGGTGACCCTATGGCCTGTATACTGGGGGTACAGTATGGTGACCCTGTGGCCTGTATACTGGGGGTACAATATGGTGACCCTGTTGCCTGTATACTGGGGGTACAGTATGGTGACCCTGTGGCCTGTATACTGGGGGTACAATATGGTGACCCTATGGCCTGTGTACTGGGGGGTACAGTATGGTGACCCTGTGGCCTGTATACTGGGGGTACAATATGGTGACCCTATGGCCTGTATACTGGGGTGTACAGTATGGTGACCCTGTGGCCTGTATACTGGGGGGTACAGTATGGTGACCCTGTGGCCTGTATACTGGGGGTACAGTATGGTGACCCTGTGGCCTGTATACTGGGGGTACAATATGGTGACCCTGTGGCCTGTATACTGGGGTGTACAGTATGGTAACCCTGTGGTCTGTATACTGGGGGGTACAGTATGGTGACCCTGTGGCCTGTATTCTGGGGGTACAGTATGGTGACCCTTTGGCCTGTATACTGGGAGGTACAATATGGTGACCCTGTGGCCTGTATACTGGGGGGTACAATATGGTGACCCTGTGGCCTGTATACTGGGGGGTACAGTATGGTGACCCTGTGGTCTGTATACTGGGGGGTACAGTATGGTGACCCTGTGGCCTGTATACTGGGGGGTACAGTATGGTAACCCTGTGGTCTGTATACTGGGGGGTACAGTATGGTGACCCTGTGGCCTGTATACTGGGTGGTACAGTATGGTGACCCTGTGGCCTGTATACTGGGGGTACAGTATGGTGACCCTGTGGCCTGTATACTGGGGGTACAATATGGTGACCCTGTTGCCTGTATACTGGGGGTACAGTATGGTGACCCTGTGGCCTGTATACTGGGGGTACAATATGGTGACCCTGTGGCCTGTATACTGGGGTGTACAGTATGGTAACCCTGTGGCCTGTATACTGGGGGTACAGTATGGTGACCCTGTGGCCTGTATACTGGGGGTACAGTATGGTGACCCTGTGGCCTGTATACTGGGGTGTACAGTATGGTGACCCTGTGGCCTGTATACTGGGGGTACAGTATGGTGACCCTGTGGCCTGTATACTGGGGGTACAGTATGGTGACCCTGTGGCCTGTATACTGGGGGGTACAGTATGGTGACCCTGTGGCCTGTATACTGGGGGTACAATATGGTGACCCTGTTGCCTGTATACTGGGGGTACAGTATGGTGACCCTGTGGCCTGTATACTGGGGGTACAGTATGGTGACCCTGTGGCCTGTATACTGGGGGTACAGTATGGTAACCCTGTGGCCTGTATACTGGGGGTACAGTATGGTGACCCTGTGGTCTGTATACTGGGGGGTACAGTATGGTGACCCTGTGGTCTGTATACTGGGGGTACAATATGGTGACCCTGTGGTCTGTATACTGGGTGGTACAATATGGTGACCCTGTGGTCTGTATACTGGGTGGTACAATATGGTGACCCTGTGGTCTGTATACTGGGGGGTACAATATGGTAACCCTGTGGTCTGTATACTGGGTGGTACAATATGGTGACCCTGTGGTCCTGTATACTGGGGGGTACAATATGGTAACCCTGTGGTCTGTATACTGGGGGGTACAGTATGGTGACCCTGTGGTCTGTATACTGGGGGTACAATATGGTGACCCTGTGGTCTGTATACTGGGGGGTACAGTATGGTGACCCTGTGGCCTGTATACTGGGGGTACAGTATGGTGACCCTGTGGTCTGTATACTGGGGGTACAGTATGGTGACCCTGTGGCCTGTATACTGGGGGGTACAGTATGGTGACCCTGTGGCCTGTATACTGGAGGTACAGTATGGTGACCCTGTGGCCTGTATACTGGGGGTACAGTATGGTGACCCTGTGGCCTGTATACTGGGGGTACAATATGGTGACCCTGTGGTCTGTATACTGGGGGTACAGTATGGTGACCCTGTGGCCTGTATACTGGGAGGTACAGTATGGTGACCCTGTGGCCTGTATACTGGGGGTACAGTATGGTGACCCTGTGGCCTGTATACTGGGGGGTACAATATGGTGACCCTGTGGCCTGTATACTGGGGGGTACAGTATGGTGACCCTGTGGCCTGTATACTGGGGGTACAATATGGTGACCCTGTGGCCTGTATACTGGGGGTACAGTATGGTGACCCTGTGGCCTGTATACTGGGGGTACAGTATGGTGACCCTGTGGCCTGTATACTGGGGGTACAGTATGGTGACCCTGTGGCCTGTATACTGGGGGTACAGTATGGTGACCCTGTGGCCTGTATACTGGGGGTACAGTATGGTGACCCTGTGGCCTGTATACTGGGGGTACAGTATGGTGACCCTGTGGCCTGTATACTGGGGGTACAGTATGGTGACCCTGTGGCCTGTATACTGGGGGTACAGTATGGTGACCCTGTGGCCTGTATACTGGGGGTACAATATGGTGACCCTGTGGCCTGTATACTGGGGGTACAGTATGGTGACCCTGTGGCCTGTATACTGGGGGTACAGTATGGTGACCCTGTGGCCTGTATACTGGGGGGTACAGTATGGTGACCCTGTGGCCTGTATACTGGGGGGTACAGTATGGTGACCCTGTGGCCTGTATACTGGGGGTACAGTATGGTGACCCTGTGGCCTGTATACTGGGGTGTACAATATGGTGACCCTGTGGCCTGTATACTGGGGGTACAATATGGTGACCCTGTGGCCTGTATACTGGGGGTACAGTATGGTGACCCTGTGGCCTGTATACTGGGGGTACAGTATGGTGACCCTGTGGCCTGTATACTGGGGGTACATTATGGTGACCCTGTGGCCTGTATACTGGGGGTACAGTATGGTGACCCTGTGGCCTGTATACTGGGGGTACAGTATGGTGACCCTGTGGCCTGTATACTGGGGGTACAGTATGGTGACCCTGTGGCCTGTATACTGGGGGTACAATATGGTGACCCTGTGGCCTGTATACTGGGGGTACAGTATGGTGACCCTGTGGCCTGTATACTGGGGGTACAGTATGGTGACCCTTTGGCCTGTATACTGGGGGGTACAGTATGGTGACCCTATGGCCTGTATACTGGGGGTACAGTATGGTGACCCTGTGGCCTGTATACTGGGGGTACAATATGGTGACCCTGTTGCCTGTATACTGGGGGTACAGTATGGTGACCCTGTGGCCTGTATACTGGGGGGTACAATATGGTGACCCTGTGGCCTGTGTACTGGGGGGTACAGTATGGTGACCCTGTGGCCTGTATACTGGGGGTACAATATGGTGACCCTGTGGCCTGTATACTGGGGTGTACAGTATGGTGACCCTGTGGCCTGTATACTGGGGGGTACAGTATGGTGACCCTGTGGCCTGTATACTGGGGGTACAGTATGGTGACCCTGTGGCCTGTATACTGGGGGTACAGTATGGTGACCCTGTGGCCTGTATACTGGGAGGTACAGTATGGTGACCCTGTGGCCTGTATACTGGGGGGTACAGTATGGTGACCCTGTGGCCTGTATACTGGGGGGTACAGTATGGTGACCCTGTGGCCTGTATACTGGGGGTACAGTATGGTGACCCTGTGGCCTGTATACTGGGGGTACAGTATGGTGACCCTGTGGCCTGTATACTGGGGGTACAGTATGGTGACCCTGTGGCCTGTATACCGGGGGTACAGTATAGTGACCCTGTGGCCTGTATACTGGGGGAACAGTATGGTGACCCTGTGGCCTGTATACTGGGAGGTACAGTATAGTGACCCTGTGGCCTGTATACTGGGGGTACAGTATGGTGACCCTTTGGCCTGTATACTGGGAGGTACAATATGGTGACCCTGTGGCCTGTATACTGGGGGGTACAGTATGGTGACCCTGTGGCCTGTATACTGGGGGGTACAGTATGGTAACCCTGTGGCCTGTATACTGGGGGGTACAGTATGGTGACCCTGTGGCCTGTATACTGGGGGTACAATATGGTGACCCTGTTGCCTGTATACTGGGGGTACAGTATGGTGACCCTGTGGCCTGTATACTGGGGGTACAATATGGTGACCCTGTGGCCTGTATACTGGGGTGTACAGTATGGTAACCCTGTGGCCTGTATACTGGGGGTACAGTATGGTGACCCTGTGGCCTGTATACTGGGGGTACAGTATGGTGACCCTGTGGCCTGTATACTGGGGGGTACAGTATGGTGACCCTGTGGCCTGTATACTGGGGGTACAGTATGGTGACCCTGTGGCCTGTATACTGGGGTGTACAGTATGGTGACCCTGTGGCCTGTATACTGGGGGTACAGTATGGTGACCCTGTGGCCTGTATACTGGGGGTACAGTATGGTGACCCTGTGGCCTGTATACTGGGGGGTACAGTATGTTGACCCTGTGGCCTGTATACTGGAGGTACAATATGGTGACCCTGTTGCCTGTATACTGGGGGTACAGTATGGTGACCCTGTGGCCTGTATACTGGGGGTACAATATGGTGACCCTGTGGTCTGTATACTGGGGGGTACAGTATGGTGACCCTGTGGCCTGTATACTGGGGGTACAATATGGTGACCCTGTTGCCTGTATACTGGGGGTACATTATGGTGACCCTGTGGCCTGTATACTGGGGGTACAGTATGGTGACCCTGTTGCCTGTATACTGGGGGTACATTATGGTGACCCTGTGGCCTGTATACTGGGGGTACAGTATGGTGACCCTGTGGCCTGTATACTGGGGGTACAGTATGGTGACCCTGTGGCCTGTATACTGGGGGTACAATATGGTGACCCTTTGGCCTGTATACTGGGGGTATAATATGGTGACCCTGTGGCCTGTATACTGGGGGGTACAGTATGGTGACCCTTTGGCCTGTATACTGGGGGTACAGTATGGTGACCCTGTGGCCTGTGTACTGGGGGGTACAATATGGTGACCCTGTGGCCTGTATACTGGGGGTACAGTATGGTGACCCTGTGGCCTGTATACTGGGGGTACAATATGGTGACCCTGTTGCCTGTATACTGGGGGTACAGTATGGTGACCCTGTGGCCTGTATACTGGGGGTACAATATGGTGACCCTGTGGCCTGTGTACTGGGGGGTACAGTATGGTGACCCTGTGGCCTGTATACTGGGGGTACAATATGGTGACCCTATGGCCTGTATACTGGGGTGTACAGTATGGTGACCCTGTGGCCTGTATACTGGGGGGTACAGTATGGTGACCCTGTGGCCTGTATACTGGGGGTACAGTATGGTGACCCTGTGGCCTGTATACTGGGGGTACAGTATGGTGACCCTGTGGCCTGTATACTGGGAGGTACAGTATGGTGACCCTGTGGCCTGTATACTGGGGGGTACAGTATGGTGACCCTGTGGCCTGTATACTGGGGGGTACAGTATGGTGACCCTGTGGCCTGTATACTGGGGGTACAGTATGGTGACCCTGTGGCCTGTATACTGGGGGTACAGTATGGTGACCCTGTGGCCTGTATACTGGGGGTACAGTATGGTGACCCTGTGGCCTGTATACCGGGGGTACAGTATAGTGACCCTGTGGCCTGTATACTGGGGGAACAGTATGGTGACCCTGTGGCCTGTATACTGGGAGGTACAGTATAGTGACCCTGTGGCCTGTATACTGGGGGTACAGTATGGTGACCCTTTGGCCTGTATACTGGGAGGTACAATATGGTGACCCTGTGGCCTGTATACTGGGGGGTACAGTATGGTGACCCTGTGGCCTGTATACTGGGGGGTACAGTATGGTAACCCTGTGGCCTGTATACTGGGGGGTACAGTATGGTGACCCTGTGGCCTGTATACTGGGGGTACAATATGGTGACCCTGTTGCCTGTATACTGGGGGTACAGTATGGTGACCCTGTGGCCTGTATACTGGGGGTACAATATGGTGACCCTGTGGCCTGTATACTGGGGTGTACAGTATGGTAACCCTGTGGCCTGTATACTGGGGGTACAGTATGGTGACCCTGTGGCCTGTATACTGGGGGTACAGTATGGTGACCCTGTGGCCTGTATACTGGGGGGTACAGTATGGTGACCCTGTGGCCTGTATACTGGGGGTACAGTATGGTGACCCTGTGGCCTGTATACTGGGGTGTACAGTATGGTGACCCTGTGGCCTGTATACTGGGGGTACAGTATGGTGACCCTGTGGCCTGTATACTGGGGGTACAGTATGGTGACCCTGTGGCCTGTATACTGGGGGGTACAGTATGGTGACCCTGTGGCCTGTATACTGGAGGTACAATATGGTGACCCTGTTGCCTGTATACTGGGGGTACAGTATGGTGACCCTGTGGCCTGTATACTGGGGGTACAGTATGGTGACCCTGTGGCCTGTATACTGGGGGTACAGTATGGTAACCCTGTGGTCTGTATACTGGGGGGTACAGTATGGTGACCCTGTGGCCTGTATACTGGGGGTACAATATGGTGACCCTGTGGCCTGTATACTGGAGGTACAGTATGGTGACCCTGTGGCCTGTATACTGGGGGGGTACAGTATGGTGACCCTGTGGCCTGTATACTGGGGTGTACAGTATGGTGATCCTGTGGCCTGTATACTGGGGGTACAGTATGGTGACCCTGTGGCCTGTATACTGGGGGTACAGTATGGTGACCCTGTGGCCTGTATACTGGGGGTACAGTATGGTGACCCTGTGGCCTGTATACTGGGGGGTACAGTATGGTGACTCTTTGGCCTGTATACTGGGAGGTACAATATGGTGACCCTGTGGCCTGTATACTGGGGGGTACAGTATGGTGACCCTGTGGCCTGTATACTGGGGGGTACAGTATGGTAACCCTGTGGTCTGTATACTGGGGGGTACAGTATGGTGACCCTGTGGTCTGTATACTGGGGGTACAATATGGTGACCCTGTTGCCTGTATACTGGGGGTACAGTATGGTGACCCTGTGGCCTGTATATTGGGGGTACAATATGGTGACCCTGTGGCCTGTATACTGGGGTGTACAGTATGGCAACCCTGTGGTCTGTATACTGGGGGGTACAGTATGGTGACCCTGTGGCCTGTATACTGGGGGTACAATATGGTGACCCTGTTGCCTGTATACTGGGGGTACAGTATGGTGACCCTGTGGCCTGTATACTGGGGGTACAGTATGGTGACCCTGTGGCCTGTGTACTGGGGGGTACAGTATGGTGACCCTGTGGCCTGTAAACTGTGGGGTACAATATGGTGACCCTGTGGCCTGTATACTGGGGGTACAATATGGTGACCCTGTGGCCTGTATACTGGGGTGTACAGTATGGCAACCCTGTGGTCTGTATACTGGGGGGTACAGTATGGTGACCCTGTGGCCTGTATACTGGGGGTACAGTATGGTGACCCTGTGGCCTGTATACTAAGGGGTACAGTATGGTGACCCTGTGGCCTGTATACTGGGGGTACAATATGGTGACCCTTTGGCCTGTATACTGGGGGTATAATATGGTGACCCTGTGGCCTGTATACTGGGGGGTACAGTATGGTGACCCTTTGGCCTGTATACTGGGGGTACAGTATGGTGACCCTATGGCCTGTGAACTGGGGGGTACAGTATGGTGACCCTATGGCCTGTATACTGGGGGTACAGTATGGTGACCCTGTGGCCTGTATACTGGGGGTACAATATGGTGACCCTGTTGCCTGTATACTGGGGGTACAGTATGGTGACCCTGTGGCCTGTATACTGGGGGTACAATATGGTGACCCTATGGCCTGTGTACTGGGGGGTACAGTATGGTGACCCTGTGGCCTGTATACTGGGGGTACAATATGGTGACCCTATGGCCTGTATACTGGGGTGTACAGTATGGTGACCCTGTGGCCTGTATACTGGGGGGTACAGTATGGTGACCCTGTGGCCTGTATACTGGGGGTACAGTATGGTGACCCTGTGGCCTGTATACTGGGGGTACAATATGGTGACCCTGTGGCCTGTATACTGGGGTGTACAGTATGGTAACCCTGTGGTCTGTATACTGGGGGGTACAGTATGGTGACCCTGTGGCCTGTATTCTGGGGGTACAGTATGGTGACCCTTTGGCCTGTATACTGGGAGGTACAATATGGTGACCCTGTGGCCTGTATACTGGGGGGTACAATATGGTGACCCTGTGGCCTGTATACTGGGGGGTACAGTATGGTGACCCTGTGGTCTGTATACTGGGGGGTACAGTATGGTGACCCTGTGGCCTGTATACTGGGGGGTACAGTATGGTAACCCTGTGGTCTGTATACTGGGGGGTACAGTATGGTGACCCTGTGGCCTGTATACTGGGTGGTACAGTATGGTGACCCTGTGGCCTGTATACTGGGGGTACAGTATGGTGACCCTGTGGCCTGTATACTGGGGGTACAATATGGTGACCCTGTTGCCTGTATACTGGGGGTACAGTATGGTGACCCTGTGGCCTGTATACTGGGGGTACAATATGGTGACCCTGTGGCCTGTATACTGGGGTGTACAGTATGGTAACCCTGTGGCCTGTATACTGGGGGTACAGTATGGTGACCCTGTGGCCTGTATACTGGGGGTACAGTATGGTGACCCTGTGGCCTGTATACTGGGGTGTACAGTATGGTGACCCTGTGGCCTGTATACTGGGGGTACAGTATGGTGACCCTGTGGCCTGTATACTGGGGGTACAGTATGGTGACCCTGTGGCCTGTATACTGGGGGGTACAGTATGGTGACCCTGTGGCCTGTATACTGGGGGTACAATATGGTGACCCTGTTGCCTGTATACTGGGGGTACAGTATGGTGACCCTGTGGCCTGTATACTGGGGGTACAGTATGGTGACCCTGTGGCCTGTATACTGGGGGTACAGTATGGTAACCCTGTGGCCTGTATACTGGGGGTACAGTATGGTGACCCTGTGGTCTGTATACTGGGGGGTACAGTATGGTGACCCTGTGGTCTGTATACTGGGGGTACAATATGGTGACCCTGTTGCCTGTATACTGGGGGGTACAGTATGATGACCCTGTGGCATGTATACTGCGGGTACAGTATGGTGACCCTTTGGCCTGTATACTGGGAGGTACAATATGGTGACCCTGTGGCCTGTATACTGGGGGGTACAGTATGGTGACCCTGTGGCCTGTATACTGGGGAGTACAGTATGGTAACCCTGTGGTCTGTATACTGGGGGGTACAGTATGGTGACCCTGTGGTCTGTATACTGGGGGTACAATATGGTGACCCTGTTGCCTGTATACTGGGGGTACAGTATGGTGACCCTGTGGCCTGTATACTGGGGGTACAATATGGTGACCCTGTGGCCTGTATACTGGAGGTACAGTATGGTGACCCTGTGGCCTGTATACTGGGGGGTACAGTATGGTGACCCTGTGGCCTGTATACTGAGGGGTACAGTATGGTGACCCTGTGGCCTGTATACTGGGGGTACAGTATGGTGACCCTGTGGCCTGTATACTGGGGGTACAATATGGTGACCCTGTGGCCTGTATACTGGAGGTACAGTATGGTGACCCTGTGGCCTGTATACTGGGGGGTACAGTATGGTGATCCTGTGGCCTGTATACTGGGGGTACAGTATGGTGACCCTGTGGTCTGTATACTGGGGGGTACAATATGGTGACCCTGTGGCCTGTATACTGGGGTGTACAGTATGGTGACCCTGTGGCCTGTATACTGGGGTGTACAATATGGTGACCCTGTGGCCTGTATACTGGGGGTACAATATGGTGACCCTGTGGCCTGTATACTGGGGTGTACAGTATGGTAACCCTGTGGTCTGTATACTGGGGGGTACAGTATGGTGACCCTGTGGCCTGTATACTGGGGGTACAATATGGTGACCCTGTTGCCTGTATACTGGGGGTACAGTATGGTGACCCTGTGGCCTGTATACTGGGGGTACAGTATGGTGACCCTGTGGCTTGTATACTGGGGGTACAGTATGGTGACCCTGTGGCCTGTATACTGGGGGTACAATATGGTGACCCTTTGGCCTGTATACTGGGGGTATAATATGGTGACCCTGTGGCCTGTATACTGGGGGGTACAGTATGGTGACCCTTTGGCCTGTATACTGGGGGTACAGTATGGTGACCCTATGGCCTGTGTACTGGGGGGTACAATATGGTGACCCTATGGCCTGTATACTGGGGGTACAGTATGGTGACCCTGTTGCCTGTATACTGGGGGTACAGTATGGTGACCCTGTGGCCTGTATACTGGGGGGTACAATATGGTGACCCTGTGGCCTGTGTACTGGGGGGTACAGTATGGTGACCCTGTGGCCTGTATACTGGGGGTACAATATGGTGACCCTATGGCCTGTATACTGGGGTGTACAGTATGGTGACCCTGTGGCCTGTATACTGGGGGTACAGTATGGTGACCCTGTGGCCTGTTTACTGGGGGTACAGTATGGTGACCCTGTGGCCTGTATACTGGGAGGTACAGTATGGTGACCCTGTGGCCTGTATACTGGGGGGTACAGTATGGTGACCCTGTGGCCTGTATACTGGGGGGTACAGTATGGTGACCCTGTGGCCTGTATACTGGGGGTACAGTATGGTGACCCTGTGGCCTGTATACTGGGGGTACAGTATGGTGACCCTGTGGCCTGTATACTGGGGGTACAGTATGGTGACCCTGTGGCCTGTATACCGGGGGTACAGTATAGTGACCCTGTGGCCTGTATACTGGGGGTACAGTATGGTGACCCTGTGGCCTGTATACTGGGAGGTACAGTATGGTGACCCTGTGGTCTGTATACCGGGGGTACAGTATAGTGACCCTGTGGCCTGTATACTGGGGGTACAGTATAGTGACCCTGTGGTCTGTATACTGGGGGTACAGTATGGTGACCCTGTGGCCTGTATACTGGGGTGTACAGTATGGTGACCCTGTGGCCTGTATACTGGGGTGTACAGTATGGTGACCCTGTGGCCTGTATACTGGGAGGTACAATATGGTGACCCTGTGGCCTGTATACTGGGGGTACAGTATAGTGACCCTGTGGCCTGTATACTGGGGGTACTGTATGGTGACCCTGTGGTCTGTATACTGGGGGGTACAGTATGGTGACCCTGTGGCCTGTATACTAGGGTGTACAGTATGGTGACCCTGTGGCCTGTATACTGGGGTGTACAGTATGGTGACCCTGTGGCCTGTATACTAGGGTGTACAGTATGGTGACCCTGTGGCCTGTATACTGGGGTGTACAGTATGGTGACCCTTTGGCCTGTATACTGGGGGGTACAGTATGGTGACCCTGTGGCCTGTATACTGGGGGTTCAGTATGGTGACCCTTTGGCCTGTATACTGGGAGGTACAATATGGTGACCCTGTGGCCTGTATACTGGGGGGTACAGTATGGTGACCCTGTGGCCTGTATACTGGGGGGTACAGTATGGTAACCCTGTGGTCTGTATACTGGGGGGTACAGTATGGTGACCCTGTGGCCTGTATACTGGGGGTACAATATGGTGACCCTGTTGCCTGTATACTGGGGGTACAGTATGGTGACCCTGTGGCCTGTATACTGGGGGTACAATATGGTGACCCTGTGGCCTGTATACTGGGGTGTACAGTATGGTAACCCTGTGGCCTGTATACTGGGGGTACAGTATGGTGACCCTGTGGCCTGTATACTGGGGGTACAGTATGGTGACCCTGTGGCCTGTATACTGGGGTGTACAGTATGGTGACCCTGTGGCCTGTATACTGGGGGTACAGTATGGTGACCCTGTGGCCTGTATACTGGGGGTACAGTATGGTGACCCTGTGGCCTGTATACTGGGGGGTACAGTATGGTGACCCTGTGGCCTGTATACTGGGGGTACAATATGGTGACCCTGTTGCCTGTATACTGGGGGTACAGTATGGTGACCCTGTGGCCTGTATACTGGGGGTACAGTATGGTAACCCTGTGGTCTGTATACTGGGGGGTACAGTATGGTGACCCTGTGGCCTGTATACTGGGGGTACAGTATGGTGACCCTTTGGCCTGTATACTGGGAGGTACAATATGGTGACCCTGTGGCCTGTATACTGGGGGGTACAGTATGGTAACCCTGTGGTCTGTATACTGGGGGGTACAGTATGGTGACCCTGTGGTCTGTATACTGGGGGTACAATATGGTGACCCTGTTGCCTGTATACTGGGGGGTACAGTATGGTGACCCTTTGGCCTGTATACTGGGAGGTACAATATGGTGACCCTGTGGCCTGTATACTGGGGGGTACAGTATGGTGACCCTGTGGCCTGTATACTGGGGGGTACAGTATGGTAACCCTGTGGTCTGTATACTGGGGGGTACAGTATGGTGACCCTGTGGTCTGTATACTGGGGGGTACAATATGGTGACCCTGTGGCCTGTATACTGGGGGTACAATATGGTGACCCTGTGGCCTGTATACTGGGGTGTACAGTATGGTAACCCTGTGGTCTGTATACTGGGGGGTACAGTATGGTGACCCTGTGGCCTGTATACTGGGGGTACAGTATGGTGACCCTGTGGCCTGTATACTGGGGGGTACAATATGGTGACCCTATGGCCTGTATACTGGGGGTACAGTATGGTGACCCTGTGGCCTGTATACTGGGGGTACAATATGGTGACCCTGTTGCCTGTATACTGGGGGTACAGTATGGTGACCCTGTGGCCTGTATACTGGGGGGTACAATATGGTGACCCTGTGGCCTGTGTACTGGGGAATACAGTATGGTGACCCTGTGGCCTGTATACTGGGGGTACAATATGGTGACCCTATGGCCTGTATACTGGGGTGTACAGTATGGTGACCCTGTGGCCTGTATACTGGGGGGTACAGTATGGTGACCTGTGGCCTGTATACTGGGGGTACAGTATGGTGACCCTGTGGCCTGTATACTGGGGGTACAGTATGGTGACCCTGTGGCCTGTATACTGGGAGGTACAGTATGGTGACCCTGTGGCCTGTATACTGGGGGTACAGTATGGTGACCCTGTGGCCTGTATACTGGGGGTCCAGTATGGTGACCCTGTGGCCTGTATACCGGGGGTACAGTATAGTGACCCTGTGGCCTGTATACTGGGGGTACAGTATGGTGACCCTGTGGCCTGTATACTGGGAGGTACAGTATGGTGACCCTGTGGTCTGTATACTGGGGGTACAGTATGGTGACCCTGTGGCCTGTATACTGGGGGTACAGTATAGTGACCCTGTGGTCTGTATACTGGGGGTACAGTATGGTGACCCTGTGGCCTGTATACTGGGGTGTACAGTATGGTGACCCTGTGGCCTGTATACTGGGGTGTACAGTATGGTGACCCTGTGGCCTGTATACTGGGAGGTACAATATGGTGACCCTGTGGCCTGTATACTGGGGGTACAGTATAGTGACCCTGTGGCCTGTATACTGGGGGTACTGTATGGTGACCCTGTGGTCTGTATACTGGGGGGTACAGTATGGTGACCCTGTGGCCTGTATACTGGGGTGTACAGTATGGTGACCCTGTGGCCTGTATACTGGGGAGTACAGTATGGTGACCCTGTGGCCTGTATACTGGGGTGTACAATATGGTGACCCTGTGGCCTGTATACTGGGAATACAGTATGGTAACCCTGTGGCCTGTATACTGGGTGTACAATATGGTGACCCTGTGGCCTGTATACTGGGGGGTACAATATGGTGACCCTGTGGCCTGTATACTGGGGGTACAGTATGGTGACCCTGTGGCCTGTATACTGGGGGTACAGTATGGTGACCCTATGGCCTGTATACTGGGGGTACAGTATGGTAACCCTGTGGCCTGTATACTGGGGGGTACAGTATGATGACCCTGTAGCCTGTATACTGGGGTGTACAGTATGGTGACCCTGTGGCCTGTATACTGGGGGTACAGTATGGTGACCCTGTGGCCTGTATACTGGGGGTACAGTATGGTGACCCTGTGGCCTGTATACTGGGGGTACAGTATGGTAACCCTGTGGTCTGTATACTGGGGGGTACAGTATGATGACCCTGTAGCCTGTATACTGGGGTGTACAGTATGGTGACCCTGTGGCCTGTATACTGGGGGGTACAGTATGGTGACCCTGTGGCCTGTATACTGGGGGTACAGTATGGTGACCCTGTGGCCTGTATACTGGGGGGTACAGTATGGTGACCCTGTGGCCTGTATACTGGGGGTACAATATGGTGACCCTGTGGCCTGTATACTGGGGGTACAGTATGGTGACCCTGTGGCCTGTATACTGGGGGTACAGTATGGTGACCCTGTGGCCTGTATACTGGGGGTACAATATGGTGACCCTATGGCCTGTATACTGGGGGGTACAATATGGTGACCCTGTGGCCTGTATACTGGGGGTACCATATGGTGACCCTGTGGCCTGTATACTGGGGGTTACAGTATAGTGATCCTGTGGCCTGTATACTGGGGGGTACCATATGGTGACCCTGTGGCCAGTATACTGAGGGGTACAATATGGTGACCCTGTGGCCTGTATACTGGGGGGTACAGTATGGTGACCGTGTGGCCTGTATACTGGGGGTACAATATGGTGACCCTGTGGCCTGTATACTGGGGGCTACAGTATGGTGACCCTGTGGCCTGTATACTGGGGGGTACAGTATGGTGACCCTGTGGCCTGTATACTGGGGAGTACAGTATGGTGACCCTGTGGCCTGTATACTGGGGGGTACAGTATGGTAACCCTGTGGTCTGTATACTGGGGGGTACAATATGGTAACCCTGTGGCCTGTATACTGGGGGTACAATATGGTGACCCTGTGGCCTGTATACTGGGGCTACAATATGGTGACCCTGTGGCCTGTATACTGGGAGGTACAGTATGGTGACCCTGTGGCCTGTATACTGGGGGTACAGTATGGTAACCCTGTGGCCTGTATACTGGGGGTACAGTATGGTGACCCTGTGGCCTGTATACTGGGGGTACAGTATGGTGACCCTGTGGCCTGTATACTGGGGGTACAGTATGGTGACCCTGTGGCCTGTATACTGGGGGTACAGTATAGTGACCCTGTGGCCTGTATACTGGGGGTACAATATGGTGACCCTGTGGCCTGTAAACTGGGGGGTACAATATGGTGACCCTGTGGCCTGTATACTGGGGGTACAATATTGTGACCCTGTGGCCTGTATACTGGGGGTACAGTATGGTGACCCTGTGGCCTGTATACTGGGGGTACAGTATGGTGACCCTGTGGCCTGTAAACTGGGGGGTACAATATGGTGACCCTGTGGCCTGTATACTGGGGGTACAATATGGTGACCCTGTGGTCTGTATACTGGGGGGTACAGTATGGTGACCCTGTGGTCTGTATACTGGGGGGTACAGTATGGTGACCCTGTGGCCTGTATACTGGGGGGTACAGTATGGTGACCCTTTGGCCTGTATACTGGGGTTACAGTATGGTGACCCTGTGGCCTGTATACTGGGGGTACAGTATGGTAACCCTGTGGTCTGTATACTGGGGGTACAGTATGGTGACCCTGTGGCCTGTATACTGGGGAGTACTGTATGGTGACCCTTTGGCCTGTATACTGGGGGGTACAGTATGGTGACCCTGTGGCCTGTATACTGGGTGTACAGTATGGTGACCCTGTGGCCTGTATACTGGGTGTACAATATGGTGACCCTGTGGCCTGTATACTGGGGGTACAGTATGGTGACCCTGTGGCCTGTATACTGGGGGGTACAGTATGGTGACCCTGTGGCCTGTATACTGGGTGTACAGTATGGTGACCCTGTGGCCTGTATACTGGGTGTACAATATGGTGACCCTGTGGCCTGTATACTGGGGGTACAGTATGGTGACCCTGTGGCCTGTATACTGGGGGGTACAGTATGGTGACCCTTTGGCCTGTATACTGGGGGGTACAGTATGGTGACCCTTTGGCCTGTATACTGGGGGTACAGTATGGTGACCCTGTGGCCTGTGTACTGGGGGTACAGTATGGTAACCCTGTGGTCTGTATACTGGGGGGTACAGTATGGTGACCCTTTGGCCTGTATACTGGGGGTACAGTATGGTGACCCTGTGGTCTGTATACTGGGTGTACAGTATGGTGACCCTGTGGCCTGTATACTGGGGGGTACAATATGGTGACCCTGTGGCCTGTATACTGGGGGCTACAGTATGGTGACCCTGTGGCCTGTATACTGGGGTGTACAGTATGGTGACCCTGTGGCCTGTATACTGGGGGGTACAATATGGCGACCCTGTGGTCTGTATACTGGGTATACAGTATGGTGACCCTGTGGCCTGTATACTGGGTGGTACAATATGGTGACCCTGTGGCCTGTATACTGGGGGCTACAGTATGGTGACCCTGTGGCCTGTATACTGGGGTGTACAGTATGGTGACCCTGTGGCCTGTATACTGGAGGTACAGTATGGTAACCCTGTGGCCTGTATACTGGGGGTACAGTATGGTGACCCTGTGGCCTGTATACTGGGGAGTACAGTATGGTGACCCTGTGGTCTGTATACTGGGTGTACAGTATGGTGACCCTGTGGCCTGTATACTGGGGGGTACAATATGGTGACCCTGTGGCCTGTATACTGGGGGCTACAGTATGGTGACCCTGTGGCCTGTATACTGGGGTGTACAGTATGGTGACCCTGTGGCCTGTATACTGGAGGTACAGTATGGTGACCCTGTGGCCTGTATACTGGGGGTATAGTATGGTGACCCTGTGGCCTGTATACTGGGGTGTAAGGTATGGTGACCCTGTGGCCTGTATACTGGGGTGTACAGTAGTGTGACCCTGTGGCCTGTATACTGGGAGGTACAATATGGTGACCCTGTGGCCTGTATACTGGGGGTACAGTATAGTGACCCTGTGGCCTGTATACTGGGGGTACTGTATGGTGACCCTGTGGTCTGTATACTGGGGGGTACAGTATGGTGACCCTGTGGCCTGTATACTGGGGTGTACAGTATGGTGACCCTGTGGCCTGTATACTGGGGTGTACAGTATGGTGACCCTTTGGCCTGTATACTGGGGGGTACAATATGGTGACCCTGTGGCCTGTATACTGGGGGGTACAGTATGGTGACCCTGTGGCCTGTATACTGGGGTGTACAGTATGGTGACCCTGTGGCCTGTATACTGGGGGTACAGTATGGTGACCCTGTGGCCTGTATACTGGGGGGTACAGTATGGTGACCCTGTGGCCTGTATACTGGGGGTACAATATGGTGACCCTGTGGCCTGTATACTGGGGGTACAGTATGGTGACCCTGTGGCCTGTATACTGGGGGTACAATATGGTGACCCTTTGGCCTGTATACTGGGGGGTACAATATGGTGACCCTGTGGCCTGTATACTGGGTGTACAATATGGTGACCCTGTGGCCTGTATACTGGGGGTACAGTATGGTGACCCTATGGCCTGTATACTGGGGGTACAATATGGTGACCCTATGGCCTGTATACTGGGGAGTACAATATGGTGACCCTGTGGCCTGTATACTGGGTGTACAATATGGTGACCCTGTGGCCTGTATACTGGGGGTTACAGTATAGTGATCCTGTGGCCTGTATACTGGGGGTTACAGTATAGTGATCCTGTGGCCTGTATACTGGGGGGTACCATATGGTGACCCTGTGGCCAGTATACTGAGGGGTACAGTATGGTGATCCTGTGGCCTGTATACTGGGGGTACAGTATGGTGACCCTGTGGCCTGTATACTGGGGTGTACAATATGGTGACCCTGTGGCCTGTATTCTGGGGGGTACAATATGGTGACCCTGTGGCCTGTATACTGGGGGGTACAGTATGGTGACCCTGTGGCCTGTATACTGGGGGTACAATATGGTGACCCTGTGGCCTGTATACTGGGGGCTACAGTATGGTGACCCTGTGGCCTGTATACTGGGGGTACAATATGGTGACCCTGTGGCCTGTATACTGGGGGTACAGTATGGTGACCCTGTGGCCTGTATACTGGGGGTACAGTATGGTGACCCTGTGGCCTGTATACTGGGAGGTACAATATGGTGATCCTGTGGCCTGTATACTGGGGGTACAATATGGTGACCCTGTGGCCAGTATACTGAGGGGTACAGTATGGTGATCCTGTGGCCTGTATACTGGGGGTACAGTATGGTGACCCTGTGGCCTGTATACTTGGGGTACAATATGGTGACCCTGTGGCCAGTATACTGAGGGGTACAGTATGGTGATCCTGTGGCCTGTATACTGGGGGTACAATATGGTGACCCTGTGGCCTGTATACTGGGGGTACAGTATGGTGACCCTGTGGCCTGTATTCTGGGGGGTACAATATGGTGACCCTGTGGCCTGTATACTGGGGGGTACAGTATGGTGACCCTGTGGCCTGTATACTGGGGAGTACAGTATGGTGACCCTGTGGCCTGTATACTGGGGGGTACAGTATGGTGACCCTGTGGCCTGTATACTGGGGGTACAGTATGGTGACCCTGTGGCCTGTATACTGGGGGTACAGTATGGTGACCCTGTGGCCTGTATACTGGGGGTACAGTATGGTGACCCTGTGGCCTGTATACTGGGGGTACAGTATGGTGACCCTGTGGCCTGTATACTGGGGGTACAGTATGGTGACCCTGTGGCCTGTAAACTGGGGGGTACAGTATGGTGACCCTGTGGCCTGTATACTGGGGGTACAATATGGTGACCCTGTGGCCTGTATACTGGGGGTACAGTATGGTGACGCTGTGGCCTGTATACTGGGGTGTACAATATGGTGACCCTGTGGCCTGTATACTGGGGGTACAATATGGTGACCCTGTGGCCTGTATACTGGAGGGTACAGTATGGTGACCCTGTGGCCTGTAAACTGGGGGGTACAATATGGTGACCCTGTGGCCTGTATACTGGGGGTACAATATGGTGACCCTGTGGCCTGTATACTGGGGGTACAGTATGGTAACCCTGTGGCCTGTATACTAGGGAGTACTGTATGTTGACCCTGTGGCCTGTATACTGGGGGGTACAGTATGGTGACCCTGTGGCCTGTATACTGGGGGCTACAGTATGGTGACCCTGTGGCCTGTATACTGGGGGCTACAGTATGGTGACCCTGTGGCCTGTATACTGGGGGTACAGTATGGTAACCCTGTGGTCTGTATACTGGGGCTACAGTATGGTGACCCTGTGGCCTGTATACTGGGGGGTACAGTATGGTAACCCTGTGGCCTGTATACTGGGGAGTACAGTATGGTGACCCTGTGGCCTGTATACTGGGGGGTACAGTATGGTAACCCTGTGGTCTGTATACTGGGGGTACAGTATGGTGACCCTGTGGCCTGTATACTGGGGGGTACAGTATGGTGACCCTGTGGCCTGTATACTGGGAGGTACAATATGGTGACCCTGTGGCCTGTATACTGGGGGTACAATATGGTGACCCTGTGGCCTGTATACTGGGGGTACAATATGGTGACCCTATGGCCTGTATACTGGGGGTACAATATGGTGACCCTGTGGCCTGTATACTGGGGGTACAATATGGTGACCCTGTGGCCATTATACTGGGGGTACCATATGGTGACCCTGTGGCCAGTATACTGAGGGGTACAGTATGGTGATCTTGTGGCCTGTATACTGAGGGGTACAGTATGGTGATCCTGTGGCCTGTATACTGGGGGGTACAGTATGGTGACCCTGTGGCCTGTATACTGGGGGTACAGTATGGTGAACCTGTGGCCTGTATACTGGGGGGTACAGTATGATGACCCTGTGGCCTGTATACTGGGGGTACCATATGGTGACCCTGTGGCCAGTATACTGAGGGGTACAGTATGGTGATCCTGTGGCCAGTATACTGAGGGGTACAGTATGGTGATCTTGTGGCCTGTATACTGAGGGGTACAGTATGGTGATCCTGTGGCCTGTATACTGTGGGTTACAGTATGGTGATCCTGTGGCCTGTATACTGGGGGGTACAATATGGTGACCCTGTGGCCTGTATACTGGGTGTACAATATGGTGACCCTGTGGCCTGTATACTGGGTGTACAATATGGTGACCCTGTGGCCTGTATACTGGGGGTTACAGTATGATGATCCTGTGGCCTGTATACTGGGGGTACAGTATGATGACCCTGTGGCCTGTATACTGGGTGTACAATATGGTGACCCTATGGCCTGTATACTGGGGGTACAATATGGTGACCCTGTGGCCTGTATACTGGGGGGTACAATATGGTGACCCTGTGGCCTGTATACTGGGGGGTACAATATGGTGACCCTGTGGCCTGTATACTGGGGGGTACAGTATGGTGACCCTGTGGCCTGTATACTGGGGGTACAATATGGTGACCCTGTGGCCTGTATTCTGGGGGCTACAGTATGGTGACCCTGTGGCCTGTATTCTGGGGGGTACAATATGGTGACCCTGTGGCCTGTATACTGGGGGGTACAGTATGGTGACCCTGTGGCCTGTATACTGGGGGTACAATATGGTGACCCTGTGGCCTGTATACTGGGTGTACAATATGGTGACCCTGTGGCCTGTATACTGGGGGCTACAGTATGGTGACCCTGTGGCCTGTATACTGGGAGTACAATATGGTGACCCTGTGGCCTGTGTACTGGGGGGTACAGTATGGTGACCCTGTGGCCTGTATACTGGGAGTACAATATGGTGACCCTGTGGCCTGTGTACTGGGGGTACAATATGATAAAAATAGAAAGGATAATGTATAATAATGGGGGGATGAAGGACCGTTTTAGTAAACTGTGGAACGTGTTTTTTGTTTGTTTGTTTTTTGTGGGTCTCTCCTCTCTATGTGGAATGGGCGGGTTTGTTGGGTAAAAAATAGGGGTAAAAAAAATATTATATATATATATATATATATATATATATATTAAACAACTACCAACTATCAGAGGTAAGTCATCTTGGCTTTGGCTTGTGGCCTACAAAATTCAGGACCTTCAATGTGATGTTCAGCCCACAGTCCCTGCCCTCCACAGTCCTCCTGCACCCTGCTCCACTCACCATGCCACCAAGCATCCTGGCCTCAGGAGTTCCCTGTTAGCTGCCCCAGTATACCTTGTTAGGGCGTACCCCAGTATACCTCGTTAGGAAGTGAACACGCTCACCACCGGTATTTAAGGCGTCCTCTTCAAGCAGAGGGTGTCTGAGATTCAAGGTTCCTTGGTGTCACGGCGCGGTGTGGGTAGTAAACACCACACCGAACACAAGAGGGAAGGGAAGGAAAGGGAAAAGGTACTAGGCTTGGAAACTAGGGAAAGGGAAAAGGTCACCACCTAGTGAATCCTTAAACCGAGCCCTGACTACTATCAGTATGAACAGACCTCTATGGTAGGAATGTTCATACGCAGGAACCTAGAGCCCTATCTGACCCTAGAGGTCCCTGGAAATAGTGTGAGCAAAAAAGATGACCTGGTCCTTCAGCTGGGAAGAGACTCCCTCAGGTCTAATACCAAAAGATAGGGGAATACAACAAACAAGAAATAGGGATTAGACACTTAACTCCGAAGTACGCAGACGAGCAGGAACTCAGTGTAGAACCAACACCAGCACTTCCACAACCAAAAAGGAGCTATCAAACGCATAGCATGATGGGTGAGACCAGACTATATAGAGGAGTTAGAATGACCACTTAAGCTACACCTGAAACAAGAGGTGTGGTCATAACCAGCAACAACACAGAAACAAGTGAAACCAAAGAGGTCGAGATGGGATAGACAAGGGAACTAAAGATCTGGAAAGCAGAGTATGTATCACCTTAGCACGTGCACAAGTACTGCAAACAGACACATAGTCCTCAACACACTTACGCAACCCGGGCCACCAGAATCTATGAGAGATGAGATCCACAGTGAATCTGCTCCCAGCGTGTCCTGTGAGAACCGTACAGTGATGTTCCTTGAACACCTTGTGACGTAATTCAGAATGAACAAACAACTTTCCCGGAGGGTAAGAATCCGGTGCATCTCCCTGGGCCTCCAACACCTCTGCCTCAAGGTCGGGATAAAGGGTGGATATTACTAGTTCTTCAGACAATATCGGACCAGGATCTTCCGAATCCCCTCCCCCCCAGGAAAGCTACGCGACAAAGCATCAGCCTTGACGTTCCTAACCCCAGGGGATAGGTGACTGTGCCGGCATACATACATTATTCCTCTGGGTAGCCATTTTGTATGCTTCTGGCCTATGTAAAAGAACAGTGAACTCTCATCTTCCTGAAGCCTGGGTCAAGTATGATATAGATGGACACTTTTATTACCACTACTCTGTGTGGCCGGCTATAAAAGGTCATAAAGGCCATACCAGGCCCAGCTCATCCTGTCCTATAAGATAAAGATCAGCTCACTGTCAAGCCTGGCTGGAGCGTGACATCATTCATTTCCAGGTCTGGTTTGAGGAGAGCTAATAGCCCTTAATTAGCTCTGGGCATAAAACCAGTCCACTTTCATATTTCAGTTATGAATCAACTTATGCCCTTTCTGACACCAGATCCAGGCTCTACAGAGTATTGTGATTAATTGGGTATCAAATATGACCAGAGGATGTGATTCTGTAGCTCACCTATGGGTGGTAGAAGAACTACAGGTCCCAGCATTACCGTGTGTGGTCTCATTCTGTATGTAAATAAATAAGGATCGCAAATATGTATTCTGTATAAAAATATGCCGATGTATCAGGGAGATACAGGCTTAAGTATAATCCTCATTGTAGGAACTGAACTTTGATGGGGTCATAAAACCCTTGGAGGCCAATCCCTAGGCTTCACAGTCACTCTGCTGCCATTGGCTGACAGGAGTAAGTCTCCTGCCCATGGGAGAGTTGATAAAAATCTGTGCACAAGGAGAGAGGAGAGAGACCCATGGAACATCACCAGACACTTAATTGTACATTGACGGCATATCCCTGTATCAGAAGAACTTTGAGGGTCTCCCCTGATACATACTGAACGGGGTTTGCAAGGATTCAAAAAGGACATATGAACGACCATCTGAAACCCTCCAGAGAAACTAAGTATTCTTTCACCTTTTTCCCTTTCATTTGAACTGTCGTGATTATTTATATTGTTATTATTATTCTGTAGATTTATAGTCATTTTCATTAGATTTGTATGCACTGCTTTTTACCTCTTATTAAAGATTATAAAATCTAAGTGGCCAAGTCTTCCATATTCTAAGCTGCTGAACAACGTACCTGGCCTTTGAAGAGACGTTACCAGGTAGTTAGTTAAATTGCATTTAGGAATTGTAGCTGGGGGTGATTGACAGCGGTTGGTCAGTAAGTGATATCCAGTTCATCCACTGATCTGTGTGATAGTGAATGACCCGGATAGTCGGCTCGTGGACCGGGAACCCACGTGGTGGCAGTTACCGAAGTGTAGTGGGGGGGGGGGGGTGTTAGCCGAAGGGGAAGGGTAATACCCCGGTCACGTGAGGTCTCTGTGTGTGCGCAGACTCCGTCACAGACCACTACGTCACAGCTGTGGGATCTGGAGCGATCGGATCCATAGTTCGTGACATTTTCTGGTGGCAGCTTACGGGATTCTGTAGGCTTAGAATATTAGTGCATGAAGTTATGTCCATAACTCTGTACTAAAGGATTGAAAAATTCTGGAAGACGAAGCACAGTACATTAGTTTTGATAGAATAATAATTCACGACAGTACCCTCCCCTCTCTCTTGTTTTCTGTCCTATCTTTTATTTGGCAATAATGTCCGAATCCGTGAATTATGACGTCCTGAGCGTGTCTGATATCACAGCTCTGTGTGAGCACAAAGGCATCCAAGTATATGGGAAAAATAAGACTGTCCTTATCCAGGAGTTATGTGCACGGAGGAGTCAAGAGTCATCCCTGCAGGATTCAGAGAATGGAGGACACTCAGGGGCCCCTGAGCCAGGTGACCCCTTCCAGAATGAGGATGATGAACTGGGAGGAGGACAGCCTGCTGGGACTTGCAGTCCTCTAGCTGGACATAACTCTGTCTCTATGCCATCCCAAAATGGTCTGGACCAACTAATGCTCAGTAACCCGGACTTATAATTTCGGCTGCTGGAGGCACGTCAGGCAGAGCGCAAGGCTGAGCGCGAGGCTGCAGAACGGGAAGCTGTCCGCAGGCATGAACTGGACATGGCCCGAGTACAGCTTCAGGGGTCCGACCGGCATGCTACATCCACAGGCCCATCCCTGATGGTCAAGCCAAAACTGCCTGTGATGGAGTCTGAGAACTGTGACATTGATCTTTTCCTGCATGCTTTTGAAACCTCATGCCAGCAGTACCAGGTACCAGAGCCGCAGTGGGCGGGACATCTAATGTCCGCACTGAAGGGCAAAGCTATGGAGGCCCTGGTCGGACTACCATTAGCAGAGCGTACCAGTTACGCGGTCATCAAAAAGGCTATTCTGGTCAAGTACCAGCTGACTCCAGAGACTTACCGTTTACGGTTCCGGTCCCTGCGGAGAGGGCCCGGAGATACTTTTATGGACCATCTGGGCAAGTTGCAGACCACCTTCCAACAGTGGTCTGATCCCCTCACAGAGGACACCAAGCAGTCCCTGGCGGATCTGATGGTCCGAGAACAGTTTATCTCAAATTGCCCCACGGATGTGCAAAAATATGTATGTGAGCACAAGCCGAAGAGTGCGCGAGAGGCGGCCGAGCTAGCCGATGAATACGTCGCCATGCCCAGCACTCGGGCATTCAAAGACACTCTGTCCCGCCTGGGAGGAACCTCTTCATCTGCTTCTTCCTCCCGGCCAGCTTTGTCGGTTCCGGTCCAGCGACCCTTTCACAGGCCTGCACAAAGACCCGAAGGAGTCAAGCCAGCACCGACAGACGTGCGCAAATGCTATGCGTGCGGCAAGCCAGGACACCTCAGCCACTCGTGCCCGGAGAAGAAGACAGCACCCCCTGGCAAGCTTGCCCGCAACCCATCATCTGTGCTGTTGGTGAATGGAGCTGCAAGACACACCGCAGACAACCTACAGTCGGTTACTGTGGGCAACCGGTGCACCACAGGCTTCCGCGATACAGGAGCCGAAGTCACACTAGTTCGGCCTGAACTAGTGGATGATGCAGACCTTATTCCCGGCAAAAGCCTCACCATCACGGGAGTTGGGGGGGTGAGCCCTAATGTTCCCCTAGCTCGTGTTTTCCTTGATTGGGGGGCTGGGAGTGGAGTAAGGGAGGTGGGAGTCTCTGCGGAGATCCCCATAAATGTTTTATTAGGCACTGACCTAGGACGATTGGTCTCGTGCTACGTGCCCCCTGGAAGCACACAGGACTCACCCGTCCCTATGGAGGTCCCTGGACATACCGAGGTACTGTGCAAGGATGTTTGCGTAACATCAGAAAACCTTGGGGATGGACCGCGGGAGGTGGGAGGTGGGGTGTGTGGGAGCAGTTCTTCTACGTCAGGAGATGTAGAGGGGATGGCGGGTGTATGTACACAGGTAGCGGACATGTGTTTAACTGATTCAAGTTGTGCAAATGTTAAATGTGATGACATTATTGTGCCTGTGTTGCCCGTCACTCGCAGGGCTGCAAAAGCCGCAGCGGAACGCTCCATTGGGGAAGAGCAAGTGGAAGTGTCCCCTTCCACTGGTTCGGACCCCGTGGACTTAACCGCGTCAGAGCCTCAGCCACTGTCCCTGTTCGCCACAGGACAGCTGGCTGGGACTTGTAGTGCCGCCTTTGAGCAGGCCCTGCGAGATGACCCTACCTTGGAGCAGCTAAGAGGGTTAGCTGCCAGCCCTCCCACTGAGGGAGACAAATACCGAGTGTGTTGGGACAATGGGAAACTGTATAAGGAGGACATCTCCCACAGTGACAGTAGGGTGGGGCCACTCAAGAGGCAGCTTATTGTACCTGTGCAGTTCAGGGAACAATTACTGCAAGTGGCTCATGAGATCCCCTTAGCTGGTCACCTGGGAATAACCAAAACAAAGTCCC
This sequence comes from Bufo bufo, assembly GCF_905171765.1. Lineage (NCBI taxonomy): Eukaryota > Metazoa > Chordata > Amphibia > Anura > Bufonidae > Bufo > Bufo bufo. The sequence goes on from NC_053390.1 coordinate 2,256,324, forward strand.
GGGTGATGCAGAATTTTTTCTGGCCTGGCCTCAGGGCAGATGTCGCCAAGTACTGCAGGTCCTGCGACACCTGTCAGCGAGTTGGCAAAGCAGGAGACCGTCACCGAGCTCCATTGAATCCCTTACCGATAATTGATGAACCCTTCAGGAGGGTGGCCGTGGACATCATTGGTCCACTGGCCATCCCCAGCAGTTCAGGTAAACGGTTCATATTAACCCTGGTGGATTACGCGACGCGCTACCCAGAAGCAGTGGCGTTATCCTCCATTAGGGCGGACAAGGTTGCGGACGCCCTGCTGGGGATTTTCACGAGAGTGGGGTTCCCAGCTGAGCTTCTCAGCGACCAAGGACCTCAGTTCATGTCTGAACTAATGCAGGGGCTCTGTAGGAAAATACAGGTGAACCATATCGTAGCCAGCCCTTACCACCCACAAACAAACGGCCTCTGTGAGCGCTTCAACGGGACGTTGAAGCAGATGCTGAAGAGGTTCGTGGAGGCGCAAGGGACGGACTGAGAACGATATCTACCTCACGTGCTATTTGCCTACAGAGAGGTTCCCCAGGAGTCAACCGGGTTTTCGCCCTTTGAACTCCTGTATGGGCGACGAGTAAGAGGTCCCCTAGACCTAATCAGAGAGTCTTGGGAAGGCAAGGTTGCCGGAACGGAAGTCTCTGTAGTAGACTATGTCCTCAGGTTCCGAGACAAAATGAAGTCGCTTGTAGGTCTGGTACAGGAGAATATGGTGCAGGCCCAAAGCAAACAGAAGCAGTGGTATAACCGCACTGCCCGAGAGAGAATCTACCAGGAGGGGCAGAAGGTCTATGTCCTGCTGCCGATGCGGCAAAACAAACTGCAAGCTGCATGGGAAGGGCCGTACCCCATTGTCAAACGTCTGAGTAAGGTAAATTATGTGGTGGGCCTTGGAGAGGGAGGTAGGAGACAGAAGACGTTTCACGTCAACATGCTCAAGGAGCATCACGAGAGAACGCCACATGTTATGCCGGTTTGCAGCCTGCCCGAAAGGGAGGAGGCCGACCCCCTACTAGATCTGCTAGCTGACACTCGAGAGTTGGAGGTGGACTTAACCCTCAACCCTCAACTCTCGTCCCAGCAGAGATCTCAGCTCTTAGAAGTGTTGACGGCTCACCGTGACACTTTTACAGGGAAACCCGGGAGAACACACCTTGCAGCCCATCATGTGGACACAGGTACACATGCTCCCACAAAGCAGTCCGCCTACCGAGTCTCAATGGAGGTCCAGGCAGACCATTCAGAAATCCCACAGTGCTTGGGCCTCACCGGTGGTTCTGGTCCCGAAGAAAGATCAGACAACCAGGTTCTGTGTGGATTATCGGAAACTGAATGCCATCACAACCTCGGATGCTTACCCCATGCCCAGGATTGATGAACTGTTAGATAAGTTGGCAGGAGCCAGCTACCTGACAATCACGGACCTGAGCAGGGGGTATTGGCAGATTCCCCTGACCTCGGAGGCTCAGGAGAAGTCGGCCTTCATCACCCCTTTCGGCTTATACGAATTTACTGTAATGCCGTTTGGGATGAAGAATGCGCCAGCCACCTTTCAAAGGCTTGTGAATGACTTGCTGGAAGGACTAGAAGAATGTGCTGTCGCCTATTTAGACGACATTGCCGTGTATAGCGCCACGTGGAAGGAGCACCTGGTGCACCTGTCGCAAGTACTGGACAAACTTGCTGCGGCTGGACTAACTGTTAAGCCTAGCAAGTGCCAGCTGGGCATGAATGAGGTCACTTACTTAGGCCACAGAGTAGGAGGAGGCACACCTGGGCCCAACACAGGCTACTGGGGGAGCTAATGGCCAGCATTAATATCATGTATCTCCATTGTGGCTATAATCATCATGCCTTCTGGTAATGCTGTATCTAAGCCTTCCCTACTGAACATCTGTAGCTAAGTATCATTCTATTTACACTATCGCCCTTGTATCATCGATCACATCTATATCTTAGCTGGACCTAGTCCAAATTTCTACCTACCTCCTGATGAGCCTGATTGTTTACAGGTGAAACGCGTCGAGGTGGATGTAATAAGATGTGCATATTTTAAAACGTGCGTATTGTATTTTGGAGTGGAATGGTGATCTCCTCAGTATCTGGACCCCCTTCCACTCTGATACTGTCTGTATAACCTGTATTTTTGATTTTCGGAAATGGGCAGGTGGTGACCACATTTATTTTGAACCACCCTCCATTCCCGATTTATCCCCATTACTGTTTTTGCATACCATCTATTTTTTCCCTGGCTAGGGTCAATCTAGGGATTTGTTAGTCTTAGGTTCGGGGACAGGGAACCCCCACCATCAGGAGGTTACCCTGGGCTGAGCAGTCTTTTAGGGCTGTTTTAGGGTAAGCATTGTGTCTGCCCTGCCCTTTCCTCAGACCCTGTCTCATTGTTGATATGATCCTCGAACTGTCTAAGTCTACCGACATTTTGTATCACTAATATATGTTCTGTTTAGGGGTCACTACTCCCCTGTCAAAAGAAATTTATATTTAATCCTTTTGAAATTGTAGCACACTCTGTTGGTATATACATACCTATACCCACTTTATCACTAATAAAATTATTTTTAAAAGTCACTAATTCTAAATAGCAATCTAAGGAGGCACACTGAGGCCTGAAATAGAGAAGGTGGAAGCCATTACGAGATGGCCAACACCTCTCACCAAGAAACAGGTCATGTCTTTCTTGGGAACGGCCGGGTACTATAGGAAGTTCATCCCGAACTATAGCACCCTGGCCAAGCCTCTGACAGACTTGACCAAGAAGAAGCTGCCCAGGATGGTGTCATGGACGCCGGAATGCGAGCAAGGCTTCCAGGCCCTGAAGGATGCACTAGCCAGTTCTCCTGTGCTTCAGGCCCCAGATTTCACTCAGAAGTTTGTTGTCCACACGGATGCTTCCGCCTTTGGTCTGGGTGCAGTCCTGAGTCAGGTGAACCAGGCCGGGGAGGAGCATCCTGTACTATACCTGAGCCGTAAGTTACTGGCCAGGGAGACCAGCTACTCCACAATAGAGAAGGAGTGTTTAGCTATTGTGTGGTCCCTGCAAAAGCTACAACACTACCTGTATGGACGCAATCTCACAGTGATCACCGATCACAATCCCCTCAGCTGGTTGGCACGTCTCGCAGGAGACAATGCGAAACTGCTGAGATGGAGCCTGATTTTGCAGCAGTACAACTTCACCGTGCAGCACAGAAAAGGTAGTTTACATGGAAATGCCGACGGGTTGTCGCGGCAGGGAGAATCGGCCGGAGACGGCTGGGTTGCTGAAGAATAGGCTTGTGGCCATTTCCCCAGGCAACCTTTTAAAAGAGGGAGGTGTGCCGACATACATACATAATTCCTCTGGGTAGCCATTTTGTATGCTTCTGGCCTATGTAAAAGAACAGTGAACTCTCATCTTCCTGAAGCCTGGGTCAAGTATGATATAGATAGACACTTTTATTACCACTACTCTGTGAGGCCGGCTATAAAAGGTCATAAAGGCCATACCAGGCCCAGCTCATCCTGTCCTATAAGATAAAGATCAGCTCGCTGTCAAGCCTGGCTGGAGCGTGACGTCATTAATTTCCAGGTCTGGTTTGAGGAGAGCTAATAGCCCTTAATTAGCTCTGGGCATAAAACCAGTCCACTTTCATATTTCAGTTATGAATCAACTTATGCCCTTTCTGACACCAGATCCAGGCTCTACAGAGTATTGTGGTTAATTGGGTATCAAATATGACCAGAGGATGTGATTCTGTAGCTCACCTATGGGTGGTAGAAGAACTACAGGTCCCAGCATTACCGTGTGTGGTCTCATTCTGTATGTAAATAAATAAGGATCGCAAATATGTATTCTGTATAAAAATATGCCGATGTATCAGGGAGATACAGGCTTAAGTATAATCCTCATTGTAGGAACTGAACTTTGATGGGGGTCATAAAACCCTTGGAGGCCAATCCCTAGGCTTCACAGTCACTCTACTGCCATTGGCTGACAGGAGTAAGTCTCCTGCCCATGGCAGAGTTCATAAAAATCTGTGCACAAGGACAGAGGAGAGAGACCCATGGAACATCACCAGACACTTAATTGGACATTGACGGCATATCCCTGTATCAGAAGAACTTTGAGGGTCTCCCCTGATACATACTGAACGGGGTTTGCAAGGATTCAAAAAGGACATATGAACGACCATCTGAAAGCCTCCAGAGAAACTAAGTATTCTTTCATCTTTTTCCCTTTCATTTGAACTGTTGTGATTATTTATATTGTTATTATTATTCTGTAGATTTATAGTCATTTTCATTAGATTTGTATGCACTGCTTTTTACCTCTTATTAAAGATTATAAAATCTAAGTGGCCAAGTCTTCCATATTCTAAGCTGCTGAACAACGTACCTTGCCTTTGAAGAGACGTTACCAGGTAGTTAGTTAAATTGCATTTAGGAATTGTAGCTGGGGGTGATTGACTGCGGTTGGTCAGTAAGTGATATCCGGTTCATCCACTGATCTGTGTGATAGTGAATGACCCGGATAGTCGGCTCGTGGACCGGGAACCCACGTGGTGGCAGTTACCGAAGTGTAGTGGGGGGGTGTTAGCCGAAGGGTAATACCCCGGTCACGTGAGGTCTCTGTGTGTGCGCAGACTCCGTCACAGACCACTAAGTCACAGCTGTGGGATCCGGAGCGATCGGATCCATAGTTCGTGACAGTGACGATGGAATTAAATGTGGTAAAAAACAACAACCATCTGGCCTGCCTTGGGTTCAGTCGTTTAGCCAACTCCAGGTAAGCCAGATTTTCGAGATCAGTAAGCACAGTAATAGGATGAATTGCTCCTTCCAACCAATGACGCCGTCCCTCTAAAGCCAACATAATGGCCAGAAACTCTCTATTACCCACGTCATAATTCCTTTCTGCAGCCGAGAGTTTCTTAGAGAAGAATGCACATGGGCGCCATTTACTAGGTAAAAGATCCTGCGACAAAACTGCTCCTACCCCTACCTCAGATGCGTCAACTTCCACAATGAATGGCTGTGACACATCCAGTTGTACCAGTATAGTGGCAGAAGCAAAACACTCCACCACAGAAAAAGCTTGTAATGCCGCATCAGACCAGACTGAGACATCCAAACCTTTCCTAGTCATGTCCGTTAAAAGTTTAACCACAGTCAAGTAGTTCAAAATGAATTTACGGTAGCAGTTGGTGAACCCCAAAAACTAAGGGCTTTTAGATTTTCAGGTCGATCCCAATCCAACACAGCACGGACCTTCTCTGGATCCATATGAAAACCTGAAGATGAGAGTAGGGAACCCAGGAATTGCACTTCCTGAACTGCAAATGCACACTTCTCTTAGTATACAATATATTCTCTCTTAGGATCTGTAACACCTGTGTCACGTGATCCTGATGGGTCTCCATATCTGGAGAATAAATTAGTATGTCATCAAGGTATGCAACAACAAACCTCCCCACCCAGATGATGAAAGATATCATTAACAAAATACTGGAAAACCGCAGGAGCATTAGTTAACCCAAACGGCATGACCAGACTCTCAAAATGACCCTCTGGGGTATTAAACGCTGTCTTCCATTCATCTCCTTCCTTGTTCCTGACCAGATTATATGCCCCCCTAAGGTCCAACTTGGAGAACATTTTGGCACCCACAATCTGTTAAACAAGTCAGGAATCAAAGGAAGGGAGTACGGATAACGGACCATAATCCAATTGAGCTCACGGAAGTCCGGGCATGGCTTAAGAGTTCCATCTTTCTTCATTACGAAGAAAAACCCTGATGCCATTGGGGACTTGGAAAGTCTAATATGTCCCTTAGCCAAACTTTTGGCAATATACTCTGGCATGGTCGCTCTTTCGGGTTCAGAAAGGTGATATAACCTAGATTTGGGCAACTTCGCTCCGGGAATAAGATTGATAGGACAATCATATTCCTGGTGTGGGGGTAAATCCTGGCAACCACTCTCAGAAAATACATCAGAAAAATCAGAAATGAAAGCGGGAACAGCTTTAGTGGTCAAGACAGAAAGAGATGTATTAAGACAGTTGTCCATGCAATAATCACTCCAATCGAGAATCTGTCTCGCTTGCCAGTCAATGGTGGGATTATGTTTGCTCAACCATGGTAAACCCAGAACCAATGGAGCACAAAACACGAAATGGATTCCTGATGAAAATCACCCACTGGTAAATGGATTTCCTGCACTACCTGTGACAAACTTCTCTGAGAAAGTGGTGCGGAGTCTATTGCAAACACCAAAATATTTTTCTCTAATGCACTTGGATCTATAGGCTCATTGATACACAAAAAAAAAGACAGTTTGTGGTGGTTGATAATGTCACGGCGCGGTGTGGGTAGTAAACTCCACACCGAACACAAGAGGAAAGGGAAAAGGAACTAGGCCTGGAAACTAGGAAAGGGGAAAGGTCACCACCCAGTGAATCCCTAAACCAAGCCCTGACTACTATAAGTATGAACAGACCTCTATGGTAGGAATGTTCATACGCAGGAACCTAGAGCCCTATCTGACCCTAAAGGGCCCTGGAAATAGTGTCAGGACAAAAGATGACCTGTTCCTTCCCAGCTGAACGAACAGGAGACTCCCTCAGACCTAATACCAAAAGATAGGGGAATACAACAAACTAGAAATAGGAAAAAGACACTTAAAGGGACACTGACAGGCCAAATCAGCATATATAGTTAGATATATCACATTACAGGTCTTAAAGAGTCTTTTAAAAGCATATAACTATCCCCCCTGTCCACCTTATAAAGAGCGAAATATAAAGTTTTATAACCTGCTTCTGCGGTCAGCAATCAGCCCAAGGGGCGGCGTTTCATGTGAAAATGCGCCCAGCCAGCCTTCCCAACTGCCGTTTGTAGCCCCGCCCAGCTCATCATTATTCACTTCGCTGGGCGGCGGCTAGAACTCTCCCCAGTCCCGATCCTGCGCCTGCACAATTCAATCCTCCGGGCATCGTTCATGCCCAATCTTCTGCGCCTGCGCCCCGCCGTGCCGTCGGACGCACTATAATTAACCCCTTATATGATGTGAGTGAGCGGCGCTCTGAAGCGCTGCTCTGAACAGTGCATGGCTGCAGCCAGTCTCTTAGATCTTTGGACCCCTGTTACTGGAGAGACCGTCACACTTGGTGACCAACAAAGGTGGATTAAAATCCTGTGTTTCAGCAGTTTGTGATTCTCCTGCGGTATCTCCTGCCTCTGCAACCAGGGTGTCTCCAGTCCTGACCGCCTAGCCTGTGCCTGCCCTGCCAGCGATACCACCCTGCCTGACGGTCTGTCCTGTGTCTGTAGTACCACCCTGCCTGCCAGTCTGTCCTGTGCCTGTACTACCACCCTGCCTGACGGTCTGTCCTGTGTCTGTAGTACCACCCTGCCTGCCAGTCTATCCTGTGTCTGTACTACCACCCTGTCTGCCAGTCTATCCTGTGTCTATACTACCACCCTGCCTGCCAGTCTATCCTGTGTCTGCACTACCACCCTGCCTGACGGTCTGTCCTGTGTCTGTAGTACCACCCTGCCTGCCAGTCTATCCTGTGTCTGTAGTACCACCCTGTCTGCCAGTCTATCCTGTGTCTGTACCTACACCCTGCCTGCCAGTCTATCCTGTGTCTGTACTACCACCCTGTCTGCCAGTCTATCCTGTGTCTATACTACCACCCTGCCTGCCAGTCTATCCTGTGTCTGCACTACCACCCTGCCTGACGGTCTATCCTGTGTCTGTACTTCCACCCTGCCTGCCAGTCTATCCTGTGTCTGTACTACCACCCTGTCTGCCAGTCTATCCTGTGTCTGTAGTACCACCCTGCCTGCCAGTCTATCCTGTGTCTGTACTACCACCCTGCCTGCCAGTCTATCCTGTGTCTGTACTTCCACCCTGCCTGCCAGTCTATCCTGTGTCTGTACTACCACCCTGTCTGCCAGTCTATCCTGTGTCTGTAGTACCACCCTGCCTGCCAGTCTATCCTGTGTCTGTACTACCACCCTGCCTGCCAGTCTATCCTGTGTCTATACTACCACCCTGCCTGACGGTCTGTCCTGTGTCTGTAGTACCACCCTGCCTGCCAGTCTATCCTGTGTCTGTAGTACCACCCTGCCTGCCAGTCTATCCTGTGTCTGTACTACCACCCAGCCTGCCAGTCTATCCTGTGTCTGTACTACCACCCTGCCTGCCAGTCTATCCTGTGTCTATACTACCATCCTGCCTGACAGTCTATCCTGTGTCTGTACTACCACCCTGCCTGCCAGTCTATCCTGTGTCTATACTACCACCCTGCCTGCCAGTCTATTTTGTGTCTGTACTACCACCCAGCCTGCCAGTCTATCCTGTGTCTGTACTACCACCCTGCCTGCCAGTCTATCCTGTGTCTATACTACCATCCTGCCTGACAGTCTATCCTGTGTCTGTACTACCACCCTGCCTGCCAGTCTATCCTGTGTCTGTACTACCACCCTGCCTGCCAGTCTATTTTGTGTCTGTACTACCAACCTGCCTGCCAGTCTATCCTGTGTCTGTACTTCCACCCTGCCTGCCAGTCTATCCTATGCCTGTAGTACCACCCTGCCTGCCAGTCTATCCTGTGTCTGTAGTACCACCCTGCCTGCCAGTCTATCCTGTGTCTGCACTACCACCCTGCCTGCCAGTCTATCCTGTGTCTGCACTACCACCCTGCCTGCCAGTCTATCCTGTGTCTGTACTTCCACCCTGCCTGCCAGTCTATCCTGTGTCTGTACTTCCACCCTGCCTGCCAGTCTATCCTGTGTCTGCACTACCACCCTGCCTGCCAGTCTATCCTGTGTCTGCACTACCACCCTGTCTGCCAGTCTATCCTGTGTCTATACTACCACCCTGCCTGCCAGTCTATCCTGTGTCTGCACTACCACCCTGCCTGCCAGTCTATCCTGTGTCTGTAGTACCACCCTGCCTGCCAGTCTGTCCTGTGTCTGTAGTACCACCCTGCCTGCCAGTCTGTCCTGTGCCTGTACTACCACCCTGTCTGCCAGTCTATCCTGTGTCTGCACTACCACCCTGTCTGCCAGTCTATCCTGTGTCTGTACTACCACCCTGCCTGCCAGTCTATCCTGTGTCTGTAGTACCACCCATCCTGCCAGTCTATCCTGTGTCTGCACTACCACCCTGCCTGCCAGTCTATCCTGTGTCTGCACTACCACCCTGCCTGCCAGTCTATCCTGTGTCTGTACTTCCACCCTGCCTGCCAGTCTATCCTGTGTCTGCACTACCACCCTGCCTGCCAGTCTATCCTGTGTCTGTAGTACCATCCTGCCTGCCAGTCTATCCTATGCCTGTAGTACCACCCTGCCTGCCAGTCTATCCTGTGTCTGCACTACCACCCTGTCTGCCAGTCTATCCTGTGTCTGTAGTACCACCCTGCCTGCCAGTCTGTCCTGTGCCTGTACTACCACCCTGCCTGCCAGTCTATCCTGTGTCTGCACTACCACCCTGCCTGCCAGTCTATCCTGTGTCTGTAGTACCACCCTGCCTGCCAGTCTATCCTGTGTCTGCACTACCACCCTGTCTGCCAGTCTATCCTGTGTCTGCACTACCACCCTTCCTGCCAGTCTATCCTGTGTCTGCACTACCACCCTTCCTGCCAGTCTATCCTGTGTCTGTACTTCCACCCTGCCTGCCAGTCTATCCTGTGTCTGTACTTCCACCCTGCCTGCCAGTCTATCCTGTGTCTGCACTACCACCCTGCCTGCCAGTCTATCCTGTGTCTGCACTACCACCCTGCCTGCCAGTCTATCCTGTGTCTGCACTACCACCCTGCCTGCCAGTCTATCCTGTGTCTGTAGTACCATCCTGCCTGCCAGTCTATCCTGTGTCTGTACTTCCACCCTGCCTGCCAGTCTATCCTGTGTCTGTACTTCCACCCTGCCTGCCAGTCTATCCTGTGTCTGCACTACCACCCTGCCTGCCAGTCTATCCTGTGTCTGTAGTACCACCCTGCCTGCCAGTCTATCCTGTGTCTGCACTACCACCCTGCCTGCCAGTCTATCCTGTGTCTGCACTACCACCCTGTCTGCCAGTCTATCCTGTGTCTGTAGTACCACCCTGCCTGCCAGTCTATCCTGTGTCTGTACTTCCACCCTGCCTGCCAGTCTATCCTGTGTCTGTACTACCACCCTGTCTGACAGTCTATCCTGTGTCTGTACTACCACCCTGCCTGCCAGTCTATCCTGTGTCTGTACTTCCACCCTGCCTGCCAGTCTATCCTGTGTCTGTAGTACCACCCTGTCTGCCAGTCTATCCTGTGTCTGTACTACCACCCTGCCTGCCAGTCTATCCTGTGTCTGCACTACCACCCTGCCTGCCAGTCTATCCTGTGCCTGTACTACCTCCCTGCCTGCCAGTCTATCCTGTGTCTGCACTACCACCCTGCCTGCCAGTCTATCCTGTGTCTGCACTACCACCCTGCCTGCCAGTCTATCCTGTGTCTGCACTACCACCCTGCCTGCCAGTCTATCCTGTGTCTGTACTACCACCCTGCCTGCCAGTCTATCCTATACCTGTAGTACCACCCTGCCTGCCAGTCTATCCTGTGTCTGTAGTACCACCCTGCCTGCCAGTCTATCCTGTGTCTGTAGTACCACCCTGCCTGCCAGTCTATCCTGTGTCTGTACTTCCACCCTGCCTGCCAGTCTATCCTGTGTCTGTACTACCACCCTGTCTGCCAGTCTATCCTGTGTCTGTAGTACCATCCTTCCTGCCAGTCTATCCTGTGTCTGTACTTCCACCCTGCCTGCCAGTCTATCCTGTGTCTGTACTACCACCCTGCCTGCCAGTCTATCCTGTGCCTGTACTACCACCCTGCCTGCCAGTCTATCTTGTGTCTGTACTTCCACCCTGCCTGCCAGTCTATCTTGTGTCTGTACTTCCACCCTGCCTGCCAGTCTATCCTGTGTCTGTAGTACCACCCTGCCTGCCAGTCTATCCTGTGTCTGTACTTCCACCCTGCCTGCCAGTCTATCCTGTGTCTGTAGTACCACACTGCCTGCTAGTCTATCCTGTGTCTGTACTTCCACCCTGCCTGCCAGTCTATCAGGAAATCCATATACAAACGGATATCATTTGTAGATGGATCCGTCTGACAAATGCATTGAAATTCCGGATCCGTCTCTCCAGTGTCATCCGGAAAAATAGATCCGATATTATATTTTTTTTTTGCATTTTTAAAGGTCCGTATATACGCAGACCGGGAAACCGGATCCGTTTTCTGGAACACTTGGTACCGGATCCGGCATTAATACATTTCAATGGGAATTAATGCCGGCATTCCGGCAAGTGTTCTGGAATTTTGGCCGGAGAAAATACTGCAGCATGCTGTGGTATTCTCTCCGTCCAAATACCATAAAGGGACTGAACTGAAGACGGATTGCTCTCCATTCAGAATGCATGGGGATAAAACTGAAGCGTTTCCCTATGATGGATCTCAATACCGGAAAATATTAACGCTAGTGTTAAAGTAGCCTAAGTGACTGTTCAGACCGTACTCCTGACCGTACTCTGTACCTACACCCTGCCTGCCAGTCTATCCTGTGCCTGTACTACCACCCTGCCTGCCAGTCTATCCTGTGTCTGCACTACCACCCTGCCTGCCAGTCTATCCTGTGTCTGCACTACCACCCTGCCTGCCAGTCTATCCTGTGTCTGTAGTACCACCCTGCCTGCCAGTCTATTCTGTGTCTGCAGTACCATCCTGCCTGCCAGTCTATCCTGTGTCTGCACTACCACCCTGCCTGCAAGTCTATCCTGTGTCTGTAGTACCACCCTGCCTGCAAGTCTATCCTGTGTCTGTAGTACCACCCTGCCTGCCAGTCTATCCTATGCCTGTAGTACCACCCATCTTGCCAGTCTATCCTATATCTGCACTTCCACCCTGTCTGCCAGTCTATCCTGTGTCTGTAGTACCACCCTGCCTGCCAGTCTATCCTGTGTCTGTACTTCCACCCTGCCTGCCAGTCTATCCTGTGTCTGTACTACCACCCTGTCTGACAGTCTATCCTGTGTCTGTACTACCACCCTGCCTGCCAGTCTATCCTGTGTCTGTACTTCCACCCTGCCTGCCAGTCTATCTTGTGTCTGTACTACCACCCTGCCTGCCAGTCTATCCTGTGTCTGTACTTCCACCCTGCCTGCCAGTCTATCCTGTGTCTGTACTACCACCCTGTCTGCCAGTCTATCCTGTGTCTGCACTACCATCCTGCCTGCCAGTCTATCCTGTGTCTGTACTACCACCCTGTCTGCCAGTCTATCCTGTGTCTGTACTACCACCCTGCCTGCCAGTCTATCCTGTGTCTGTACTACCACCCTGCCTGCCAGTCTATCCTGTGTCTGCACTACCACCCTGTCTGCCAGTCTATCCTGTGTCTGTACTACCACCCTGCCTGCCAGTCTATCCTGTGTCTGTAGTACCACCCATCCTGCCAGTCTATCCTGTGTCTGTACTACCACCCTGCCTGCCAGTCTGTCCTGTGCCTGTACTACCACCCTGCTTGCCAGTCTATCCTGTGTCTGCACTACCACCCTGCCTGCCAGTCTATCCTGTGTCTGTAGTACCACCCATCCTGCCAGTCTATCCTGTGTCTGTAGTACCACCCTGCCTGCCAGTCTATCCTGTGTCTGTAGTACCACCCTGCCTGCCAGTCTATCCTGTGTCTGTAGTACCACCCTGCCTGCCAGTCTATCCTGTGTCTGTACCTACACCCTGCCTGACAGTCTATCCTGTATCTGTACTTCCACCCTGTCTGCCAGTCTATCCTATGCCTGTAGTACCACCCTGCCTGCCAGTCTATCCTGTGTCTGTACTTCCACCCTGTCTGCCAGTCTATCCTGTGTCTGTAGTACCACCATGCCTGACAGTCTATCCTGTGTCTGTACTTCCACCCTGCCTGCCAGTCTATCCTGTGTCTGTACTTCCACCCTGCCTGCCAGTCTGTCCTGTGTCTGTACTACCACCCTGCCTGCCAGTCTATCCTGTGTCTGCACTACCACCCTGCCTGCCAGTCTATCCTTTGTCTGTACTTCCACCCTGCCTGCCAGTCTATCCTGTTTCTGTACTTCCACCCTGCCTGCCAGTCTATCCTGTGTCTGTACTACCACCCTGCCTGCCAGTCTATCCTTTGTCTGTACTTCCACCCTGCCTGCCAGTCTATCCTGTGTCTCTACTTCCACCCTGCCTGCCAGTCTATCCTGTGTCTATAGTACCAGCCTGCCTGCCAGTCTGTCCTGTGCCTGTACTACCACCCTGCCTGCCAGTCTATCCTGTGTCTGTAGTACCACCCTGCCTGCCAGTCTATCCTGTGTCTGCACTACCAACCTGCCTGCCAGTCTATTCTGTGTCTGTACTACCACCCTGTCTGCCAGTTTATCCTGTGTCTGCACTACCACCCTGCCTGCCAGTCTATCCTGCGTCTGCACTACCACCCTGCCTGCCAGTCTGTCCTGTGTCTGTACTACCACCCTGCCTGCCAGTCTATCTTATGTCTGTACTACCACTTATCCTGCCAGTCTATCCTGTGTCTGTACTTCCACCCTGCCTGCCAGTCTGTCCTGTGTCTGTACTTCCACCCTGCCTGCCAGTCTATCCTGTGTCTGTACTACCACCCTGCCTGCCAGCCTATCCTGTGTCTGTAGTACCACCCTGCCTGACAGTCTATCCTGTGTCTGCACTACCACCCTGCCTGCCAGTCTATCCTGTGTCTGTAGTACCACCCTGCCTGCCAGTCTATCCTGTGTCTGTACTTCCACCCTGCCTGCCAGTCTATCTTGTGTCTGCACTTCCACCCTGCCTGCCAGTCTATCCTGTGTCTGTACTTCCACCCTGCCTGCCAGTCTATCCTGTGCCTGTACTACCACCCATCCTGCCAGTCTGTCCTGTGTCTGTACTACCACCCTGCCTGACAGTCTATCCTGTGTCTGTACTTCCACCCTGCCTGCCAGTCTATCCTGTGTCTGTACTACCACCCTGTCTGCCAGTCTGTCCTGTGTCTGTACTTCCACCCTGCCTGACAGTCTATCCTGTGTCTGTACTACCACCCTGCCTGCCAGTCTATCCTGTGTCTGTACTTCCACCCTGCCTGCCAGTCTATCCTGTGTCTGTACTTCCACCCTGCCTGCCAGTCTATCCTGTGTCTGTACTACCACCCTGCCTGACAGTCTATCCTGTGTCTGTACTACCACCCTGCCTGCCAGTCTATCCTGTGTCTGTACTACCACCCTGCCTGCCAGTCTGTCCTGTGTCTGTACTACCACCCTGTCTGCCAGTCTATCCTGTGTCTGTACTACCACCCTGCCTGCCAGTTTATCCTGTGTCTGTAGTACCACCCTGCCTGCCAGTCTATCCTGTGTCTGTAGTACCACCCTGCCTGCCAGTCTATCCTGTGTCTGTACTACCACCCTGTCTGCCAGTCTATCCTGTGTCTGTACTACCACCCTGCCTGCCAGTTTATCCTGTGTCTGTAGTACCACCCTGCCTGCCAGTCTATCTTGTGTCTGTAGTACCACCCTGCCTGCCAGTCTATCCTGTGTCTGTACTTCCACCCTGCCTGACAGTCTATCCTGTGTCTGTACTACCACCCTGCCTGCCAGTCTATCCTGTGTCTGTACTACCACCCTGCCTGCCAGTCTATCCTGTGTCTGTACTACCACCCTGTCTGCCAGTCTATCCTGTGTCTGTACTACCACCCTGCCTGCCAGTTTATCCTGTGTCTGTAGTACCACCCTGCCTGACAGTCTATCCTGTGTCTGTACTACCACCCTGCCTGCCAGTCTATCCTGTGTCTGTACTTCCACCCAGCCTGCCAGTCTATCCTGTGTCTGTACTACCACCCTGCCTGCCAGTCTATCCTGTGTCTGTACTACCACCCTGTCTGCCAGTCTATCCTGTGTCTGTACTACCATCCTGCCTGACAGTCTATCCTGTGTCTGTACTACCACCCTGTCTGCCAGTCTATCCTGTGCCTGTACTACCACCCTGCCTGCCAGTCTATCCTGTGTCTGTACTACCACCCTGTCTGCCAGTCTATCCTGTGTCTGTACTACCACCCTGCCTGCCAGTCTATCCTGTGTCTGTACTACCACCCTGCCTGCCAGTCTATCCTGTGTCTGTACTTCCACCCTGCCTGCCAGTCTATCCTTTGTCTGTAGTACCACCCTGCCTGCCAGTCTATCTTGTGTCTGTACTACCACCCTGCCTGCCAGTCTATCCTGTGTCTGTACTTCCACCCTGCCTGCCAGTCTATCTTGTGTCTGTACTACCACCCTGCCTGCCAGTCTATCCTGTGTCTGTACTACCACCCTGCCTGCCAGTCTATCCTGTGTCTGTACTACCACCCTGCCTGCCAGTTTATCCTGTGTCTGTAGTACCACCCTGCCTGCCAGTCTATCTTGTGTCTGTACTACCACCCTGCCTGCCAGTCTATCCTGTGTCTGTACTTCCACCCTGCCTGCCAGTCTATCCTGTGTCTGTACTACCACCCTGTCTGACAGTCTATCCTGTGTCTGTACTACCACCCTGCCTGCCAGTCTATCCTGTGTCTGTACTTCCACCCTGCCTGCCAGTCTATCCTGTGTCTGTAGTACCACCCTGCCTGCCAGTCTATCCTGTGTCTGTACTACCACCCTGCCTGCCAGTCTATCCTGTGCCTGTACTACCACCCTGCCTGCCAGTCTATCTTGTGTCTGTACTACCACCCTGCCTGCCAGTCTATCCTGTGTCTGTACTACCACCCTGCCTGCCAGTCTATCCTGTGCCTGTACTTCCACCCTGCCTGCCAGTCTATCCTGTGTCTGTACTACCACCCTGTCTGCCAGTCTATCCTGTGTCTGCACTACCATCCTGCCTGCCAGTCTATCCTGTGTCTGTACTACCACCCTGTCTGCCAGTCTATCCTGTGTCTGCACTACCACCCTGCCTGCCAGTCTATCCTGTGTCTGTACTACCACCCTGCCTGCCAGTCTATCCTGTGTCTGTACTACCACCCTGCCTGCCAGTCTATCCTGTGTCTGTACTACCACCCTGCCTGCCAGTCTATCCTGTGTCTGCACTACCACCCTGTCTGCCAGTCTATCCTGTGTCTGTACTACCACCCTGCCTGCCAGTTTATCCTGTGTCTGTAGTACCACCCTGCCTGCCAGTCTATCCTGTGTCTGTAGTACCACCCTGCCTGCCAGTCTATCCTGTGTCTGTACTACCACCCTGCCTGCCAGTTTATCCTGTGTCTGTAGTACCACCCTGCCTGCCAGTCTATCCTGTGTCTGTACTACCACCCTGTCTGCCAGTCTATCCTGTGTCTGTACTACCACCCTGCCTGCCAGTCTATCCTGTGTCTGTACTTCCACCCTGTCTGCCAGTCTATCCTGTGTCTGTACTACCACCCTGCCTGCCAGTCTATCCTGTGTCTGTACTACCACCCTGCCTGCCAGTCTATCCTGTGTCTGTACTTCCACCCTGTCTGCCAGTCTATCCTGTGTCTGTAGTACCACCCTGCCTGCCAGTCTATCCTGTGTCTGTACTACCACCCTGTCTGCCAGTCTATCCTGTGTCTGCAATACCACCCTGCCTGCCAGTCTATCCTGTGTCTGTACTTCCACCCTGCCTGCCAGTCTATCTTGTGTCTGTACTACCACCCTGCCTGCCAGTCTATCCTGTGTCTGCACTATCACCCTGCCTGCCAGTCTATCCTGTGTCTGTACTTCCACCCTGTCTGCCAGTCTATCCTGTGTCTGTACTACCACCCTGCCTGCCAGTCTATCCTGTGTCTGTACTACCACCCTGCCTGCCAGTCTATCCTGTGTCTGCACTACCACCCTGTCTGCCAGTCTATCCTGTGTCTGTACTACCACCCTGCCTGCCAGTCTGTCCTATACCTGTACTACCACTCTGCCTGCCAGTCTATCCTGTGTCTGTACTACCACCCTGCCTGCCAGTCTATCCTGTGTCTGTACTTCCACCCTGTCTGCCAGTCTATCCTGTGTCTGTACTACCACCCTGCCTGCCAGTCTATCCTGTGTCTGTACTACCACCCTGCCTGCCAGTCTATCCTGTGTCTGTACTACCACCCTGCCTGCCAGTCTATCCTGTGTCTGTACTTCCACCCTGTCTGCCAGTCTATCCTGTGTCTGTACTACCACCCTGCCTGCCAGTCTATCCTGTGTCTGTACTACCACCCTGCCTGCCAGTCTATCCTGTGTCTGTACTACCACCCTGCCTGCCAGTCTATCCTGTGTCTGTAGTACCACCCTGTCTGCCAGTCTATCCTGTGTCTGTACTACCACCCTGCCTGCCAGTCTATCCTGTGTCTGTAGTACCACCCTGTCTGCCAGTCTATCCTGTGTCTGTACTACCACCCTGCCTGCCAGTCTATCCTGTGTCTGCACTATCACCCTGCCTGCCAGTCTATCCTGTGTCTGTACTTCCACCCTGCCTGCCAGTCTATCTTGTGTCTGTACTACCACCCTGCCTGCCAGTCTATCCTGTGTCTGCAATACCACCCTGCCTGCCAGTCTATCCTGTGTCTGCACTACCACCCTGTCTGCCAGTCTATCCTGTGTCTGTACTTCCACCCTGCCTGCCAGTCTATCTTGTGTCTGTACTACCACCCTGTCTGCCAGTCTATCCTGTGTCTGCAATACCACCCTGCCTGCCAGTCTATCCTGTGTCTGTACTTCCACCCTGCCTGCCAGTCTATCCTGTGCCTGTACTACCACCCTGCCTGCCAGTCTATCCTGTGTCTGCACTATCACCCTGCCTGCCAGTCTATCCTGTGTCTGTACTTCCACCCTGTCTGCCAGTCTATCCTGTGTCTGTACTACCACCCTGCCTGCCAGTCTATCCTGTGTCTGTAGTACCACCCTGCCTGCCAGTCTGTCCTGTGTCTGCACTACCACCCTGTCTGCCAGTCTATCCTGTGTCTGTACTACCACCCTGCCTGCCAGTCTATCCTGTGTCTGCACTACCACCCTGTCTGCCAGTCTATCCTGTGTCTGTACTACCACCCTGCCTGCCAGTCTGTCCTATACCTGTACTACCACTCTGCCTGCCAGTCTATCCTGTGTCTGTACTACCACCCTGCCTGCCAGTCTGTCCTATACCTGTACTACCACTCTGCCTGCCAGTCTATCCTGTGTCTGTACTACCACCCTGCCTGCCAGTCTATCCTGTGTCTGTAGTACCACCCTGCCTGGTAGTCCTGGCACAGGTGGCAGTGTAGGCATGGAATAGACATAGACTTCCTGGACCTTAATACCAGCAATCAGGATTAAGGGTACTTTCACACTTGCGTTGTGAGGATCCGGCAGGCGGTTCTGTTGCTGGAACTGCCTGCCAGATCCGGAAATCTGTATACAATCCGTATACAAACTGATACAAACGGATATCATTTGTAGATGGATCCGTCTGACAAATGCATTGAAATTCCGGATCCGTCTCTCCAGTGTCAAAAATAGATCCGATATTATATATTTTTTTTGCATTTTTAAAGGTCCGTATATACGCAGACCGGGAAACCGGATCCGTTTTCTGGAACACTTGGTACCGGTTACGGCATTAATACATTTCAATGGGAATTAATGCCGGCATTCCGGCAAGTGTTCTGGAATTTTGGCCGGAGAAAATACTGCAGCATGCTGTGGTATTCTCTCCGTCCAAATACCATAAAGGGACTGAACTGAAGACGGATTGCTCTCCATTCAGAATGCATGGGGATAAAACTGAAGCGTTTCCCTATGATGGATCTCAATACCGGAAAATATTAACGCTAGTGTTAAAGTAGCCTAAGTGACTGTTCCGACCGTACTCCTGACCGCCTGCTGTACTAGCCTCGTGCATTCCCCTTGTACAGTAATAATATTCCGGGAGCCTCTAGTCTTAGAGCCCCACGTTCTGCCGTTCCTTTATTATTTCTACTAGAAGTTATGAATGAATTGCTAGCAGTCTGCAGTAACAAGTTGGGGGGTGTCCCAGGTGGGGGGGTGTCTCAGGTGGGGGTGTGTCCCAGGTGGGGGTGTGTCCCAGGTGGGGGTGTGTCCCAAGTAGGGTGTGTCCCAGGTGGGGGGGTGTCTCAGGTGGGGGTGTGTCCCAGGTGGGGGTGTGTCCCAGGTGGGGGTGTGTCCCAAGTAGGGTGTGTCCCAGGTGGGGGGGTGTCTCAGGTGGGGGTGTGTCCCAGGTGGGGGTGTGTCCCAGGTGGGGGTGTGTCCCAAGTAGGGTGTGTCCCAAGTAGGGGGTGTCCCTGGTGGGGTGGTGTCTCAGGTGGGGTGGTGTCTCAGGTGGGGTGTGTCTCAGGTGGGGGTGTGTCCCAGGTGGGGGGGTGTCTCAGGTGGGGGGGGGGTGTCTCAGGTGGGGGGGTTTTGCCTAGGGCGGCTCTTGCCAACGGGGCGGCAAAATGCCTTGTTTGCTTAGTGATAGTTACAGTCCAGTGACTGCTCGCTCCTCTGCATTCAGCATCCTCCCCCTCTCCGTCTCTCTGGACAAGTCCCCGCCCCTCCCTCTCTCTCCTCCAATCAGGGGCAGCATTACATGTGGGAGCGGTCACATGACCAGTGCCGGCTGCATCTTCTAATGTGAGGGGGACAGGTGGCGGCTGCAGCTGGTGAAGGGACACGATGGCTGAGGACGAGCTGGCCTCCAGGCTGAACTGGCGCCTGCGGATGGAGGACCCGGCGGAGGCGGAGCGGGAGCCGCTGCACATGAGGGTCTTCAACCCGTACACCGAGTTCAAGGAGTTCAGCAGAAAGCAGATCAAGAACATGGAGGGGATGTTCAGGCGGCGAGTGCCCGGAGTGCCCATCACCAGTCTCTGACCCGCCAGTCACACGCAGATGGAGCTGAACTTGTGTCTGCAGGGGAGAACTAATCTCCAGTAGGCGCTTGGCCTACGTGCAGTCCTATGCAAAACTACAGGCAGCACGCGAGGAGTGCTCAGTGACAAACTCAGCTCTGCTACATCTGTGTGTAATGGGCACATACACGCTGGATGGACATATAGGGTCCAAAGCGACCAATCAGTGCCTTGCTTTCTTCTTTAAAAAAAAAAGCGCAACTTCTGACACACATACTTTGTATTTACAGATTTTTATATATTTTTTATGCATCTGCAAAATACTAAATAATTGTGTCAAACTAGGAATGTACATAGTTTATTTTTTTAAAAATAACTTTTAGATGATAGACATTTTATTTTATTTCATACATACATTTGTGATGATTCTTTTTCAGGAAAGGGTGGGGCCTAAAGAGGAAGGGGTGGGGTTTACAGAGGAAGGGGTTTGGCCTTGACAGGAAGAGGTGGGTCAAATTTATATTAGGGGGGTGCCCGAGTTTAGTCTCGCCTAGGGCAGCACAAAACCAAGATACACCACTGGGTGTGTCCCAGGTGGGGGAGTGTCTCAGGTGTGGGAGTGTCTCAGGTGGGGGAGTGTCTCAGGTGGGGGGGTGTCCCAGGTGGGGGTGTGTCCCAGGTGGGGGGTGTCCTTTTTAAGGTTTTTGTGCATTTCTTGTATCCTGAGCTCCTGGTGCTTGTACCAGTAGGGCTGCTGCCATCTATACTGGGACTAGAAGGCCCTGTACAGGTGTCACGGTTCAGAGAGTGTGGACCAACTGTGCCATTTGACTGGTCACCCTAAGGCATTATCTCAACGCTCTCCTGGTACTCACCCTTCACCCACGATCAGGGATCTGGCTTTCGCCACAGGGGAGCAAACAGACCGCTACCTCCTGGGATAGTCCCAGCTGACCTACTCGGGGCCCTTGTGCAAGCACCTGAAGCTATAGGCACAGAAAATGCACCAGAACCGCAGGTACAGTCTGAACAGTCACTTATACTGATCATGTGTAAACAGGGAATCAAACTACAATCACAGATGCAATCTGAACAGTCTCCAATACTGGACCTGCCGATAATGGCAGAACCCAACAGGAGACTCAAGAAGAGTTCGTGGACGCGTAGTGCTGGATTCAGGAACAAGGCAGGAACCAGGACGGGTACACGGCAGGAACGCGGGCAGGAACGTGGGCGGGATGGGTACACGGCAGGAACGCTGGCGGGATGAGTACACGGCAGGAACACGGGCGGAATGGGTACACGGCAGGAACGCGGGCGGGGTGGGTACACGGCAGGAACACGGGCGGGATGGGTACACAGCACGAATACGGGTGGGATGGGTAAACGGTAGGAACTCTCCTCCCATTCTCCTCCTCTCCCCCCCATTCTCTCCTCCTCTCCTCCTCTCCCCCCATTCTCTCCTCCTCTCCCCCCATTCTCTCCTCCTCTCCCCCCATTCTCTCCTCCTCTCCCCCCCATTCTCTCCTCCTCTCCCCCATTCTCTCCTCCTCTCACCCTCTTCTCTCCTCCTCTCACCCCATTCTCTCCTCCCATTCTCTCCTCCTCTCCCCCTCTTCTTTCCCCCCATTCTCTCCTTCTCTCCCCCTCTTCTCTCCTCCCATTCTCTCCTCCTCTCCCCCCATTCTCTCCTCCTCTCCCCCCATTCTCTCCTCCCATTCTCCTCCTCTCCCCCCCATTCTCTTCTCCTCTCCCTATCTTCTCTCCCCCATGCAGCATGCCAGACCTGCAGGGTATTGCGAAGTGAGGTCACGGTTATGGGCAATCGAGGGTTACTCACTGTTTGGAGGAGAACCCTGGGCAGGCATGCGGCAGTGAAAGAGAGGCTGACACAAAGTTCCTCTGGGGCACACTCAGTATGTATGGACCAGGCCTGATGGTGGATGAGGTGCCCTGGATGTTGCAGGTGTTTTGAGTGCCTGGGGCAAGGTCCCTTTAAGGATCGTGACGCCAGTGCCTGTAACGGTGGCACACCGGTTTCCCGTAGCAATAAGTGAGGTACACAGGTGGTATAGTGAACCAAACGTTGCTTTACTTTAAACAGTCCAAACTTTGTACATACAGTTGGTAATGCAGTCCCTTTTATCATATGTTCCACAAGCAGGCTTACATTCAATAATGGCAGGTATAATCTTGCAAGATACTTGGAGGGTAAACAATTAATGCTTCACAGACCAGGCTGCACTATCTCCACAGCTATTCTGGCTGGCTGTATCCCAAGGCCCGGATGCCTAAATGCTGGCTTTAATCCTTGGTAGTTAATCTTCCTTCCGTATTGACCCTTGCTCTCACTTTATAGGACCTCTGCCCATCAGCTTACTTATCTGAGCTGGTTGTACTGGCACTGCTTGGTTGGAGGGTGTCTGCAGGTTTCTCCCAGGAGGAAAGTTCTTCTTCTGGGGTGACTCTTCTGAGATAAGCTTAGACTCAGGAACTTCAGGCTGACTAGGTTACACTTCTAGCCACCTGCACTGAACTAACTCCCTCTAATGTCTAGGAGGCTAAACTACACCCTAACAGGCCTGACACCCAGATAACACAGGGAAATGCATAATTAAACATCACAGTAATGCAAAAGACATGTTAACCCTTGTGTAGTGCCCACCTTTACCTAGTGGGACACTACATACCCCATGCTATGACGTTGCCCGTCCTCGGCGCAACATAAGGGGTCCGCCCAGCTGTAAACTGCAATCTGAAAGACAAAATGGAGAACATGCATATACAGTAACCACCACATTAGCAATATAAATATGACAAACAGTTTCACTGGAAAATGCGGTGACAAGGGGCGTCGTTCTCTTCTCTCGTATAATAAAAGGGAAAAGGGGGCGCTGACCTGGCGCAACGTATCAATAATATCAGGATAGTCCATAATAAAACAGTAGTCCCATAGAAAGTGTAGAACAAAATAAGTTCTTGGAGGCTCAGAGAACAAAATGAGTCCGTACCCAAGGCTTGTAGAGGGTTAAACAGGGGTTTCCCGTGAGGGGCTACCTGGTCCCTTAATGTAGTCTCCAAATCTCACAGGTGGGTGCCCCTTGGTAGACCGCGTGGACCTTCTTACTGGGGGAGATT
Source organism: Bufo bufo (assembly GCF_905171765.1). Lineage (NCBI taxonomy): Eukaryota > Metazoa > Chordata > Amphibia > Anura > Bufonidae > Bufo > Bufo bufo. The sequence goes on from NC_053390.1 coordinate 2,279,327, forward strand.
CCTCCTGACTTGGTTCAGGAGGGTTGGAGGAGTCCACAGGCTCTGGAAGTCTCTCAGGTACACTCTGGAACAAGTCATCCTGAGGCGAAGGAATAGCAGGAGCTGAAGTGGGTTCATCCTGGGATGGAGAACCCGCTGGAACAGGAGCTGGTACTACTAGGTTTAACCAAGGTGTGAGAAACCAATGAAGTGGATTTTTATCATGCATCAGGTCCTCAATAGCCTGCATAGGTTCAGCAGGTTGGGCTGGCAACTCAGGCTCAGGAGACTCTGGCTCAATATCCTCTGCTGCAGGCTCTCCTTCAATACAGGGCTTTAAACAATTCCTATGTACAACTTGGGAGCCTTTACCTTCTCTGGAGATTTGGTAAATGTGGGCCTCAGCGTTAGGAATGGCAGAAATGACATAGGGAATCCTTTCCCACTTACTGTCCAATTTACTGGTTCGATGGTTGTTCTTCAACCACACCAGGTCTCCTAGAGCTAAGGGTTCCGCATGAGCAGCCAGGTCATAGTCTCTTTGCTGTCGTTCCCGGGCATTTTCCATGCGCTCCTGAACGATCTCTTTGGCATTGAGGAGACGCCTTTGGTGCTCCACTACCCAATCAGTCTTTTGTAGTGGGTTAATGACATCAGGCACTTGTATATCTAGGGAGTGATCAGCAGGCAACCTCCCTTGACGGCCGAACATCAGATAGAAAGGTGTGTAACCGGTGGAGCAGTGAATTGTGTTGTTATAGGTATACAAGAGTTGTGGCAGCAGAGTAGGCCAATTACCCCTTGTCTCTGGGGCACTGCTCTCAGCATTTCAATGAGAGTTTGATTCATCTTTTCACAGAGTCCGTTACCTTGCGGATGATAGTCGGTGGTCCGGACTTTTCTGGCAATTATGCAGCAGGCACATCTCTTGGAACAGCTGTGACTCAAACGCAGACCCTTGGTCGGTGAGGATTCTCTCTGGGCAGCCGTAGGGCAGAAGGAAATACTTCCAGAACGCCTCCGCCGCAGTCTTGGCCGTCAGGTCTTTCACAGGCACTGCTACGACAAACTTAGTGAAGTGATCAATAATGGTCATGGCATAAGTATACCCTGAGCGACTCGGCTCCAACTTCACATGATCAATAGCAACAAGTTCTAAAGGAGTTTTACTTACGATAGGATGGAGAGGCGCCCTCTGGTCATGACGTTCACTTCGCCCCACAGCACAGGCAGTGCATTCTCGGCACCATTTCTCAATGTCTTCTCTCATCCAATCCAATAGAATGTTCTGCGAATGGTGGCCCCAGTCTTCTGCACACCGAAGTGTCCGGACTGGTTGTGATACATTTCTTACACCAGACTGGCATCTCGACGTGGCAGGAGAATCTGATATATTCTATCACAGGACACTGGATCCAGGCTCCTTCTAAGCAACAGGCCTTTTTGAAGGAAAAGTTGGTGGCGATGTCTCCACAGTCTCATTAGTTCTGGGTCTGCACTCTTCCTGCGGACTCTCTCAGAAGTTCTCCCACTGGTAAGGAAGTCGAGCAGTTCACCGAGGACTCTACTTTCAGACTGGAGCTTAATCCACTTTTCTTGGTCGCCCCTGGATTCAGGAATATTTGATGAGGAAGGATCGGCAGCCGAGTGATTTTCGGTGCGAACATTATCTTGCTGAGCAAATTTGTTGTAGAATGCCGGCATTTCCACTTCTTCCCAGGCATCCTTTGGTTCATCTGGGGCTTCTGTAGTGGGGAGCCGAGACAGGGCATCAGCGTTATCGTTGGAGCGGCCTGCCCGGTATTTCACAGTAAAGTCATAGTTGGCAAGGCGGGAGGCCCATCTTTGCTCCAGTGCCCCTAATTTGGCGGTATTCAGATGCGCCAGGGGGTTATTGTCCGTGAAGGCAACAAATGGTGTGGCAACGAGATAGTCTTTGAACTTTTCAGTCACAGCCCACACTAAGGCAAGAAACTCCAGCTTGAAGGAACTGTAGTTCTGGTCGTTCTTCTCGGCTCCCTTTAGGGATCTGCTGGCGTAGGCAATTACCCTCTCTTTGTTGTCTTGCACTTGAGCCAACACGGCCCCCAGGCCTCTTTTACTGGCATCTGTGTAGCGGTGGAACGGCTTCTGATAATCTGGGTAACCCAGGACAGGGGGTTCAGTCAGCTTTTTTTTTAGTAGCTGAAAGGCAATCTCCCATTTTTCGTTCCATTCAACAGGAATAGGAGTTTTTGGACTCTTCTTTGGATGTCCCCTCAGGAGTTCCTGGATTGGATCCGCAATTTGTGCGAAATGCGGGATGAAGCGTCTATAATACCCTGCAAAGCTGAGAAAGCTTCTCACCTCTTTCACGGTGGTAGGAGTAGGCCAATTTCGGACAGCAGCGAGTTTATCAGGATCAGGCTGTACTCCGTCGGCACTGACAACATGCCCTAGGTATTTTACCGCTGGTTTCAGCAAGTGACATTTGGATGGCTTGATTTTGAGGCCATATTTAGCAAGAACTTGGAACACTTCCGCCAGGTATTTTAAGTGGTCCTCGTAAGTCTTGGAGTATATAATAACATCATCCAAATATAACAATACAGTTTCAAAGTTCCTATGGCCTAAACAGCGTTCCATCAGCCGTTGGAACGTCCCTGAAGCGTTACACAGTCCAAATGGCATATAGTTAAATTCAAAAAGGCCCATAGGTGTAGTGAAAGCAGTCTTTTCTCGATCTTCTTGGGCCATAGGCACTTGCCAGTACCCACTAGTTAAGTCCAGGGTGGAGAAATAGGCTGATGACCCCAGGGCAGTCAAGGACTCCTCAATGCGCGGTAACAGATAAGCATTTCTGTGGGTAATTTGATTGATCTTTCTGTAATCCACGCAAAACCTTATGCTGCCATCTTTCTTTCGAACAAGGACTAGGGGCGCAGCCCAGGGACTGTGACTGTCCCGGATTATATTAGAGTCTTTCATCTCTTGTATCTTTTCCTTCACAGACTGATAAGTAGTAGGTGGGTATGGGTCTGTGTCTCTCCTTGATAGGAGGATGAGAGCCAGTGGGTATGGTATGTTGGATTACACTGACCTCTCCGTAGTCCGTGGAGTGCTTGCTGAAAGACTTGTGATGTTCTCTCACTAGCTTCAGGACTCACTCTATTTGCTCCTTCAGGGTGGATTCGTTCCCCACATGAAGCTCTTCCCACCAGGAGGTTGTCGGGGTGCTGACGGTGGTGCTGCTGCTCTGTGTGGCAGGCAGACGGATCACATCCTGGAAAGACACCTGGAAAAGCTGAGCAACGGGGCAGTGCTTAAAAAGAGTAACGGGGTGATCACCAAAATTAATTAAACGGACAGGCACTTTACCTTGGGACACGGTCACCAGACTCTTGGCTGTCCGTACGAAGGGGTGATTCTCAATCTGGATAGGTTCCACCAGGGCTTGATAGTCCTGACCCTGGATCCCTAACACCGCACGGCACCACAGGATGATCTGGGAATTCGGAGGCAGGATTACTGGCCGGTTGTCCCGGATCCGAACAGTACAAATTTCCCCTTTTTTGTTGGCGAACCTTTGTTGAGCGCACAGTCTTTTGAATGACCCTTCTAGAAGCAGGCGAGGCTGAGGGTATAGTTTGGTTAAATGCTTCAAGCACTTCGGAGTAACAGTTTTTAAGGACATTAGTCCCTAGGATCACAGGGTGTCCTCCTTTATCTCCTGCTTGTACCACAATCACGCCTTGCTGTGGCAGGGTGGCCTCTCCCACCTGAAAAGTAGGTTCCCAGTATCCATGAACTTTCACTGGCTTACCGTTGCTGGCAATGATATCTAGCCAGGACTCTGGTGGTTGGGTGAGGAGACTTGGGTCCCAGAACTTGTCAAAGGCAGGTCGTTGGATGGTGGTGACCTGTGACCGTATCCAGCAGGGCTTCAAAGGGTATCCCGTTGATACATATTTTAATTTTTGGACGGGATCCCACGTATTTAGGCATCCAAATTAGATCCTTTGGACCTACTGTTCTACCTCCCGAGGGGCGGTCCTCTGCCTCAGGGGTTGCCCGTTTAACTGCCAGCACATTGATTCAGTATTTTTTGCAATAGTGGCAAACAGGCTGCTTTCAATTTCTAGACCGATAATTCGGCTGTCCATCAGGTTCTTTTGGGTAACATAGTAACATAGTAACATAGTACATAAGGCCGAAAAAAGACATTTGTCCATCCAGTTCGGCCTGTCATCCTACAAGTTGATCCAGAGGAAGGCAAAAAAACCCTGTGAGGTAGAAGCCAATTTTCCTCACTTTAGGGGAATAAAAAATTCCTTCCCGACTCCAATCAGGCAATCAGAATAACTCCCTGGATCAACGACCCCTCTCTAGTAGCTATAGCCTGTAATATTATTACACTCCAGAAATACATCCAGGCCCCTCTTGAATTCCTTTATTGTACTCACCATCACCACCTCCTCAGGCAGAGAGCTCCATAGTCTCACTGCTCTTACAGTAAAGAGTCCATAGTCTCACTGCTCTTACAGTAAAGAGTCCATAGTCTCACTGCTCTTACAGTAAAGAGTCCATAGTCTCACTGCTCTTACAGTAGAATCCATAGTCTCACTGCTCTTACAGTAAAGAACCCTTTTCTATGTTTGTGTACAAACCTTCTTTCCTCCAAACGCAGAGGATGTCCCCTCGTCACAGTCACAGTCCTGGGGATAAATAGATGATGGGAGTGATCTCTGTACTGACCCGTGATATATTTATACATAGTAATTAGATCTCCCCTCAGTCGTCTTTTTTCTAACGTGAATAACTCTAATTTTGATAATCTTTCAGGGTCCTGTAGTTGCCCCATTCCAGTTATTACTTTAGTTGCCCTCCTCTGGACCCTCTCCAGCTCTGCTATGTCTGCCTTGTTTACAGGAGCCCAGAACTGTACACAGTACTCCATGTGTGGTCTGACCAGTGATTTGTAAAGTAGTAGGACTATGTTCTCATCACGGGCATCTATGCCCCTTTTGATGCAACCCATTATCTTATTGGCCTTTGCAGCCGCTGCCTGACACTGGTTTTTGCAGCTTAGTTTGCTGTTTATTAAAATTCCTAGATCCTTTTCCATGTCAGTGTTACCGAGTGTTTTACCATTTAGTATGTACGGGTGACTTGCATTATTCCTTCCCATGTGCATAACTTTACATTTATCAGTGTTAAACCTCATCTGCCGCTTATCTGCCCAAGCCTCCAATCTATCCAGATCCCTCTGTAGTAGTATACATCCCTATATGCAGGTGGGAGCCTTGGAGGAAAAAGGCCTTCATCTTCCAACATCAATGGTCTCTCCCACTCCTCTATTTTCTTGCATACTTTCTCTAAGCTCAGAGTGAGATGGTTCACTTGCTCCATTAGGGCTGCCACTACATCTGTTACTGGAGCCTGAGTGGCCTGACTAACTCCAGCCGACCCCACATTGACAGTTTTTGGTTGACAAACCTGAGGTTCAGGCAAGGCTGTTGGCCCTGCGGCCGGGTTTTGGCCTAGAATGCTGATAGCCAGCTCTTTAAAGTCCAAGAATACACAATTGGGATGTTGGGCTGACAGCATCCTCAGCTGGCCCTTTAAATGCTCAGTACTTATACCTGCAATGTACTGTTCTCTAAGAGTCCTGTCCTGATCCTCAGCTTCCTTGGGGTCCACCTCGACCACAGCCCTCAGGGTCTCTTGCAAGGACAGAGCAAAATCGTGGAGTGACTCCCCGGGTTGCTGCTTCCTGCTAAAGAATCGCATTTTAACTTCGGACACCGTTCTGGCCTCAAATGTGGTGCCGAGGCGATCAAAAATCTGCTCCAAGCTACTCTTTTCAGAACGGGGCCAGGACATGACTTCCCTGCGGGCGGCCCCTTCTAACTGAGCTAGGAGGATCTCCATTTGTTGTTCGGCAGATATAGGGTAGAGACGGAATAAGGCCAGTATCTGGTCTCTAAAGTCCTTTAATTTGTGGGCTTCCCCTGAATATCGTGGAAACCAGGGGGCCCCAAAATAATACGGCATGGTTAATGCATCAGGCTCGATGCTGCCGCGGCGGCAGGTGCCCTATTTTCAGTTGCAGGCACTTCAGAAAGCATTTCTGGGGCCGCCTGCCCTGCTCCTTCAGGTGCGGACATAGTGTTACTAGATGGGTATGGTCCTTTAAATGACAGCGGAGCGGACCGGAGCTAAAATGTCAGAGTTTATTTTTTTCAGGTAAAGTCTCTTGCTGCTAAGGGAGGACCCTCTCCGGTACCCTAGCAGGGGTCGGAGCTGCTCCGGTATAGTAATCAGAAGGGGCCGGTGAAGGGTAAAGTTAGTACTTACTCCGGCAGTGCTCGCTCCAAGTCTCGCTAGATGCGTGGCTACGTCAGACGGGAGTCCCACAATCAGCGTCAGAAGGTAGGCGCGGCCTCTTGCAGCTCCGGGATTCAGGTAGGCGGTACTTTTTCCCGACAGGGCGGAGTTTTTCCTCCTTGCGTTTTTCCTTCTTGTCTTTTTCGTGCAATATACAGTTCTTCACACCGCAAATTTTACAGTCCTTTGGCCCAGCAATTTCAAATAAACAAGTCAGGCTTAGTAACTTTAGAGGCATATAATGGCACACAGTATTGTAATCCACAATGGCGCGGAATGATCGTATCCTGTTCGTGACGCCAATTTATGCAGCACGCCAGACCTGCAGGGTATTGCGAAGTGAGGTCACGGTTATGGGCAATCGAGGGTTACTCACTGTTTGGAGGAGAACCCTGGGCAGGCATGCGGCAGTGAAGGAGAGGCTGACACAAAGTTCCTCTGGGGCACACTCAGTATGTAGGGACCAGGCCTGATGGTGGATGAGGTGCCCTGGATGTTGCAGGTGTTTTGAGTGCCTGGGGCAAGGTCCCTTTAAGGATCGTGACGTCAGTGCCTGTAACGGTGACACACCGGTTTCCAGTAGCAATAAGTGAGGTACACAGGTGGTATAGTGAACCAAACGTTGCTTTACTTTAAACAGTCCAAACTTTGTACATACAGATGGTAATGATGCAGTCCCTTTTATCATATGTTCCACAAGCAGGCTTACATTCAATAATGGCAGGTATAATCTTGCAAGATACTTGGAGGGTAAACAATTAATGCTTCACAGACCAGGCTGCACTATCTCCACAGCTATTCTGGCTGGCTGTATCCCAAGGCCCGGATGCCGAAATGCTGGCTTTAATCCTTGGTAGTTGATCTTCCTCCCGTATTGACCCTTGCTTCTATTTTATAGTACCTCTGCCCATCAGCTTACTTCTCTGAGCTGGTTGTACTGGCACTGCTTGGTTGGAGGGTGTCTGCAGGTTTCTCCCAGGAGGAAAGTTCTTCTTCTGGGGTGACTCTTCTGAGATAAGCTTAGACTCAGGAACTTCAGACTGACTAGGTTACACTTCTAGCCACCTGCACTGAACTAACTCTGTCTGGGCCTACCTATATATACACAGGGCTCTCTAGCTCCCTCTAATGTCTAGGAGGCTAAACTACACCCTAACAGGCCTGACACCCAGATAACACAGGGAAATGCATAATTAAACATCACAGTAATGCAAAAGACATGTTAACCCTTGTGTAGTGCCCACCTTTACCTAGTAAGACACTACACCCATTCTCTCCTCCTCTCCCCCCATTCTCTCCTCATCTCCCCCCATTCTCTCCTCCCATTCTCTCGTCCCCCCCCCATTCTCTCCTCCTCTCCCCCATTCTTTCCTCCACTCCCCCCATTCTCTCCTCCCATTCTCTCGTCCCCCCCATTCTCTCCTCCTCTCCCTATCTTCTCTCCCCATTCTCTCCTCTTCTCCCCCATTCTCTCCTCTTCTCCCCCCATTCTCTCCTCCTCTCCCCCCATTCTCTCCTCCTCTCCCCCCATTCTCTCCTCCTCTCCCCCATTCTCTCCTCCTCTCCCCCCCATTCTCTCCCCCCCATTCTCTCCTCCTCTCCCTATCTTCTCTCCCCCATTCTCTCCTCCTCTCCCCCCATTCTCTCCTCTTCTCCCCCCATTCTCTCCTCTTCTCCCCCATTCTCTTCTCTTCTCCCCTCCTCTCCCCCATTCTCTCCTCCTCTCCCTATCTTCTCCCCCCCATTCTCTCCTCCTC